>NC_092352.1:48107480-48407824 GCF_963676685.1 Mytilus edulis | reverse complement strand
ATGCGAACAAAATTTTGAGGTCATTGTTTTCCAATATTGCTATAACTTGTATATATTACAGTCCCTCTTGACCTAAAATTATAACTGAATTACTGTACAGCTATATAGATTTGCAGAACGAAAGAGCAAATAAGGTCAGTTTAGATTGATGCGGTCAAAAGATTTTATTACACTACTCAGTCTGAAGTATGAAAACTACTGATATTTGTTTAGGATTCAATACTTTGAATAAAAAGAGGACATGCTGGCACTATAAATTCATGCGTACAAAATTTTGAGGTCATTGTTTTCCAATATTGCTATAACTTGTATATATTACAGTCCCTCTTGACCTAAAATTATAACTGAATTACTGTACAGCACCCTTTTTATGGAAGATCAATGCATTTGAATGAGGACAATAAATTTTAGTTGGACCCCCCCCCCCCCCCCCCCCCCCCTATTTTTTAAACTGCTGGATCTGTCCCTGGTGGTTTGGGCCGGAATAACGTATTACATTAAGGTCAGATAATTTTGTTATGTAAAACGAGTCATCCTGACTCCCCGAATGACAAATGTAAAATAAATGAAATAATAATGCCCCCCCCCCCAATATTAACGGCTTAATTTATGTTCAAAAAATGAAAGAAAAACAAATAATTTATGTAACACATCAACAAAGAAAATCACTGAATAACAGGCTCCTGACTTGGAACAGGCACATACATGCAGAATATGGCGAGGTTAAACATGTTCTCTTGCCGATTATAAATCTGACATAAAACCGGCAAAATAGCAAAACTCTATATAATATTAATCGCTATTTTGCCGAAGCCTTTATATTATGACAAATATTTCTTCAAACTTATAAATCAATTCTAGCCGTAGAATTTATAAATCAATTTTAGCCGTAGAATTTATAAATTAATTCTGGACGTAGAATTTATAAATCAATTCTAGCCGTAGAATTTGAAATCAATTCTAACCGTAGAACTGTTCTAGAAGTAGAACTGACCAAATATCTGGTCAGTTCTAGCTAGAACTGTCAGGATCAGTTCTAGGGTAGAACTGTCAGGATCAGTTCTAGCTAGAACTGTCCAAATCAGTTCTAGGTAGAACTGACCAAATCAGTTCTAGCTAGAACAGTTCTAACCTAGAACTGACTAAAAGGTGTCAGGCTGACAGTTCTACATACTGTTCTAGAACAGTTCTCCTGACAGATTCTGACAGAATTTATGAGAGGTTAGAACTGATCTCCACTGTACTTCATGTAATTGCAGTAATTCCGAATATATTTATGGACCCATTTCCCATGTTATAACAGGAGATCTTAACATCGTTCAAGACCGAGAGTTAAAATCATTCCTCAGTAAAGGACCTAAATATCGTTCCCCGTCAATTATTAATTGGAATGAGTGTCGTAATATCATCCACGACTCACTCCATACTTACTGTATGAAATGGATAAAACGGGAAAAAGCTGACAAAAAATCTTTGGACTCTTTTTTTAATTCAGTAATGAAGATAGTTGATGTACGTATTCAACATTTTAAAGAACATTTTACTATAAACAATAACCACAATAAACCTATTTCTCGTATCAAACATAAACTAAAAGAACTAGCCAAGGAATTTGTTTTTGTCCCGGCAGATAAAGCTGCTAATAATATTATTATTGTTTGACGTAAATTTTACATTGAGGTTTTGAAAAAGGAAATCACCAATTCGCCAACATTCCAACTGACTCCATTTTCAGAAAACGAAATCTGTAACAAACATAAACTTTTAGCCACCGCTTTACAAGCAGAGCCAAATACAATGAAAGTCCCAACTATGTATTGGCTTCCGAAGCTACACAAAACCCCTTACAAATATAGATTTATTTCGTCTTCAAGCCATTGTTCAACTACTAAATTGTCTATTCTTCTTACCAGCACACTTGGTACAATTAAAAACCTGATAATAAATTGTTCAAATAAGGCCTTCGAAGATAGTGGAATAAATTACTTTTGGAGTGTCAAGAACTCGTTGGAAGTACTTGATAAATTGCATGCTTATATTGGTGATTTTGAATCTGTTCAAAGTTTTGATTTTTCTACCCTGTATACCACATTGCCTCACATTCTCATTAAGAAAAAATTCACACACCTAATTAAATGGGCATTCAAAAAATCAGAATGTGAATATATATGTTCAAACTCTTTTAGGTCATTTTTTAGTAGCAATAAACAAAAAAACTATGTTAATTGGACATGCTTTGATACTATATATGCCCTTGAATTTTTACTAGATAACATTTTTGTTCGCTTTGGAGATTCCGTATATCGTCAGGTTATCGGAATTCCAATGGGGACTAACTGTGCACCACTTATTGCGGACCTGTTTTTGTATTGTTATGAGTTACAATTTATGACAAAAATAAGCAAAGACCCATCGAAACAACATCTGATAAACAAATTTAATAATACTTTTAGATATTTGGATGATATTTTGGCTCTCAATAATGACGACTTCAGTATGTATATTAATGAAATATATCCTGTTGAACTTACTTTAAATAAAGCTAATACTAACAATGACCACTGCCCTTTTCTCGATCTTGATATCTATATCACTAATGGAAAGCTGAATACTAAAATTTATGATAAAAGGGATGATTTTTCATTTCCTATCGTTAATTATCCGTTTTTAGATGGTGACGTTCCCTTGTCACCATCTTACGGTGTTTATATATCTCAACTTGTACGATTCGCTCGTGTATGTAACAATGTTTTCGATTTTAACGAGAGAAATTTATGTATTACTGAAAAATTATTACACCAGGGTTTTCGATATCACAAACTAGTCAAAACATTTACTAAATTTTATCATCGGTATAAAGACATCATCCGTAAATATAGCTCAACATGCAGACTTCTAATACGTTCAGGTATTTCACATCCAATTTTTTATGGTAATATTCTTTATAAAGCACAAAGGTGTCAGTATTCACCTCAGAAACTTACAAAACCTTTGAATAGACTTATTAAGAAGGGATATAATTACGATACTGTTGTCAAGTCATTAAAGATTGCATATTTTGGCGTTAATATTGAGTCACTGATAAGGTCTTTGCATCGGAACTAAACACATTTATTCTAAAAACAGTTGTTGGCATGACCCGGGTTATGTTCTTCTCATATATGTTATGATGGTATGATACTAAACCCCTAACGGGAAGGATTGTGCCTGATGTTCATATGATGAAATCATAATCTTTCAGTCAGTTTAATTGAAGTCTGGAGCTGGCATGTCAGTTAACTGCTAGTAGTCGGTTGTTATTTATGTATTATTGTCATTTTGTTTATTTTCTTTGGTTACATCTTCTGACATCAGACTCGGATTTCTCTTGAACTGAATTTTAATGTGCGTATTGTTATGCGTTTACTTTACTACATTGGTTAGAGGTATAGGGGGAGGGTTGAGATCTCACAAACATGTTTAACCCCGCCGCATTTTTGCGCCTGTCCCAAGTCAGGAGCCTCTGGCCTTTGTTAGTCTTGTATTATTTTAATTTTAGTTTCTTGTGTACAATTTGGAAATTAGTATGGCGTTCATTATCACTGGACTAGTATATATTTGTTTAGGGGCCAGCTGAAGGACGCCTCCGGGTGCGGGAATTTCTCGCTACATTGAAGACCTGTTGGTGACCCTCTGCTGTTGTTTTTTATTTGGTCGGGTTGTTGTCTCTTTGACACATTCCCCATTTCCATTCTCAATTTTATTTAGTTAGAAATCAAACTGGTAAGTTAAAAAAAATATATAAAGCAAGATCATAGAACGAAAGATTTTTTTTATCGAGGACCTTGAATTTCAATATTGTTGACAGCTGAACAGACATGTATATAACTACATCCAGGGACTTTCTATGCTAGTATATAGTACTTAGTTTAGAAAAGTCACTGCTACAACGAATGGGAGTGTTTAACTACCAAGGCATTAACCACAATGTTCTCGTACGATCTGGAGACGTTAAAATAAATGATCCAACAGCCGATTCAGTCGGTAACGAATTTCTGATATCATAAAAGATTCATAATACAAAGGGAACTTCCTCTGCTTAATTGAGCCTCTAAATAAATGTGAACAGTTAAGTTTTATTCAAAATTGTCGAAAGCAAAGTTTCATATGTGTTCTCGTACAAATACTGAATTACCGACGGACGGCCACAAGAAAGAAAAATACTGAAACGTTTCACTATCTATCGATCAAAAATCCGGAAAATGACATATATCACGCATCAAGATAACACTGTTAAAACTGTAAACTTGTATTGTTTATATGTATATGTTCTTCGTGTACATATTGTCAATATTTCATTTTATTACTAAAAAAAAATTGGTGTAGAAAATTCAGGAGAGGCAGTTGCCTCCCCTGCCTCATAGGTAGTTACGGCCCTGTTTAACCTTATATAACGATTTTAAACCTATAAGCACCCCACCCCACTGTGTAAATATCTGTGAGAAACCAATTTATCCCAAGATTGAATCCCGGTGTGCTCCGATATAAATACATAACAGCGGAAATACATGTGCAGAACAAAACATTGGTTTCTTTCCCCCTGACTTATATTCCCTATCAAAAAATGTTCGTTGTTAAAATAAAGTACAAAGAACTTCTGAAGGATTTGCCTTCAACTGCAATTATATTGTATGCTGACGGCCATACCCGCTGCAGGTTTGTGCACCGGTCCTGATTGATTCAGAGCCTGTCGTTCTGCAGTTATCGTTTGTTGATGTGGTTCATTGGTATTGTTGTGTAATATAGTATAATGGACGTGACATTACTATGTAGACAGTACGGTAGTTAGATATACCGCGTAGTCCGGTTCCCGCCCGGGATGATCCATTGATAACTACCTAACTCAGGATAAGATCTCGAATAGTTACCAGGTAACGAGAGTTGGCGTATTGGCGGGAATATAGAGCAAGGGATATTGCCACAGCAGAGCTATAGTAGAAGATACTCGGTGAGTTAGTACAATTAGGAGCATTGCATTGTATGACGAATATCAGTATTAAGTTATAATACTCGGAAATCACATCACTGGCGCCTGGCGAGCAGGGTTTCCTGCGGAAAAGAAGAATTGGGAGCGAGACACAGAAGTGAGTACGTCACGTGTAATTGCTGAGTTCGTATTGCTACATTTGGTATATTATGAAGTGTTTGAACACGGGAATAATATAAGCATAAAAACTTGCGTTAATTACAGTGTTTACAAATTTTTGTTGCATAATTGTTACACGTTGGATAAAATTGTCAAATTTGCCCGGAAAGTGTCGAAATTAACCGGCAGCAGTTAAAATTTGACAAATTAGCCATAGTTGGATAAATTTAGCAATTTTCCGAAAAATAGCCGTTTTTGTGTGGTTAGCAACAAGGCACATACACATTGATTTTTTTTCTGGTTCAGCAACCAGTGATTTAATTAAACTGTATTTGTGTTAATATAACATTATGAGAACATTAGCTTTTCAGCAGCAATGTATTAAAATCAACAGCTGTTCTTATGAAGAATTAAGGTTGTTGCCTGGTGTGGGAAATGTCATAGCTGACAAGATTATGTCTATGAGAGAGACAATTGGTAATATTCAGCCTGAGCATCTTTCTGAAATACCAAGACTAAAAATTACTGAAGCGTTGATGGATTTGATAGATTTTTCACCGGTTACCCAGCAACCAGAATACAATACGCAGCCACAATTCAGTTATGAATTACAGGATTATGTTGACATTGGTGAGGTGAAAACAACTGCATTTCATTCAGGATATTCTAAACAAAATGCAGAAACTCATGACTTTTCAGATTCAGACACACCTTTTGATGAATATTTGCTTAAACCTGAGCGTGAGGAAGTTAAGCGTGATTTATCACGTCACAGTTCAGCAATGAGCAAAATTTTAGATTATACAATGCAGCATGGAGACCATCGGTACTCATCAAAAATCTCCAGACCAGATGAAAAGAAGTCGTTATTTCAAACTGAGTGTGACGATCAAGATAAAGTTCAAGATTTTGCTAGTGATCGACAATCTAAGCCAGAAAACATTCATAGAACAGATGAATTAGGGTACACGAAACCAAGTATCAGATTAAATGTTGAGAAGAATAGTGACAATCGTGATTATTCACGTCACCAAGCTACCCAGCATCAGAACCCACAGTTGGGATGGCGGCAAGGTCCCAATGAAAATATTGAAAACCGTGATTATTCACGTAACCATAATCCAAATTAGAAGACATCACAGTTGGGATGGCAGCAAGGTCCGAATGAAAACATTGAAAAACGTGATTATTCACGAGACCATAATCCACATCAGCAGACATCACAGGTGGGATGGCAGCAAGGACCCAATGAACACAAACCTAGAACAGAAAGGCCTGTTTCAGTCCAAAGACGCCATCAACGGTTAGAATCACATACACCATCAACTATAATTCATCGTAGAATATCTTCACCTGAAATTCAACGCAGAATGCGTATACCTTCACCAGAAATTAGACGCAGAATATCTTCACCTGAAATTCAACACAGCATACCTTCACCAGAAATCAGACGCAGGATACCTTCACCAGAAATGAGACGCAGAAAACCTTCACCAGAAATATTCAGGGAACCAGAATATTCCTTGAGAACACCAAACCCAGCATACTCTTCTACAATGAACAGAAATATGTATACACCTAGACCATTTTCAAGTTATTATGAGTCACCGCAATTAATGCCTTCAGCTAAACCAAAATCAAAGAACTTAGAAATACCAAAAGGACTAAAGTATGATGGTTCATCAAGTTGGAAAACTTTTTACACCAAGTTTCAGAGGTATGCTGATCGTTTATCGTGGACTACCACGGAACGAAAAGACCAATTGTGTTGGTGTTTACATGGCAAAGCAGGTGATTACTATGCAAATTTAATCGACAGGGACCAGGGTGTGGATTATTTTGATGTAATTCACAAACTTGAGAAAAGGTTTAACTTTCAAGACTTGCCTGAGACGTTGCAAGTGCAGTTCATGAGTGCACGTCAAAATGCAAATGAGAAATTGGAAGATTGGGCAGATCGAGTTCTCTCGTTAGCCTGTAAAGCATTTAGAGATCTTCCCGACAATTATATGTACACACAAGCTATCTGGAAAATATGCCAGGGATGTTCAGATAAAGAAGCTGGTCAACATGGAGCCACAGCCAGACCAACATCTGTTGAAGCAGTAATCGATCAGATAAAATGGTTTCAACATGACCACACAGCTATATTTGGTAAACCTACAGGTAGACGTGACCCAACACCAAATCAGGATGAACCAAGTTATGATTATGATAGCGACCTAGCTGTTCACGATATTGGTAAGACGGACACAAAGTCAGAATTGTCTAAACAAATGGAAACATTGCTAGAAAAGATGACTGCTATGGAAGCATTGCATAAACAGGAAATAGGAGACCTTAAACAGCAGTTTCAAAAACAACAGCAGGCAAAACAGTTTCCTGCACAGAATGAAGTCCAGCCAGCAGCCCAATCATTTAGCCAGCAAACCAACAAGCAAGGTAATCACCAACAATGGCATAACAGGAATAATAAGCAAGATAATCAGCGTCAATCACCATTTAGAAGGCGCTGGGGACCTATACCGCCTGAGAAATTAGCAAATATGGCTTGCTATTTCTGTCATAAGTTTGGACACATACAAAGGGACTGTCCTGAATTACGGTCACCGACAAGAAATAGTTATTCAGATCCTTTAAACCAGAAAGAGCCGGGCTAAAGGGCGGAACCCTGACTCAGTCCAAACCTAACCGCCTAACATTGAACACTATTTCTAACGATATTAACAAGACACCTGTTTGGGGGATTACCCCGTTAAAATCATGTGACTTTTCAACATCTACAGATACTTTGTCTAATTCACCATTACACACAACGCAGCATAATGATTTACAGCAAGTAATTGACCTTCAGATGCAAGATCCTGTCCACTTAGGAGGAACTATTTGTCAATTAGGTTCAGCATCTATGCTTCGATTCACTTTAAAAGTACAGGGACAGTCAGTAATTTCGGTAGTAGATACCGCAGCAGAAGTAACAATAATTTCTGACAAAGTTTTCGAATCTTTCATTAAGAAACCACCCATCAAAAGAAAAACAATAATGCAGGCAGCAGGGCGTGGTATGCACATGGATGCATTTGTAGTGGGACCAGCTGCAGTCGAATTGAAAATTGGTTTAAGAACATATAGGACAGATATTTATATTGCGCCAATTGATAATGACATGCTATTAGGACTTGATTTTCTAGTTAGAGCAAAAGTGATTCTAAATTTAAGAAAATTGGAATTTTTCATCAATGGAGAAGCATTACCTATGGTTCATGGAGATGTTGGACTGGTACCGCCTGTGAACGCCATAGCAAGAGTTGCTAAAATTACCGTTCCACATAGAACAATCATACCTCCTAATTCAGTTGTACAATTAGAGTCAGATTTGTCGGCAGAGTTAACAGATTTTATAATTGAACCTAATAAAGAGATAGATTTGTTAATCCCACGTGGTTATTACAATGCTAGTGTTTTGCCATGTGTCAGTTTACTGAATGTAACAAATAACAAGATAGTTTTGCAAAAGGGAACTCTATTAGGCAAAGCAATTGAAGCTGAGGTTGTTGAAACGGGGCCAACCCCGTCAGTAGCAACAACTGGAATAGCCAGAGATAACAACCCAGTACCGGAACAGTTACAGAACATATTGGATAAATCCAGTACACTCACTAAAGACCAAAAGTCCAAAGTTGCGAATTTACTTCATGAATTTGCTGATGTTTTCGCACTAGATGATTTTGACTTGAACATGAGATTTATACAGGTGATGCGCACCCTATCAAACAACGAATATGACGAACACCCATGTGCTTTGCACACGAAGAAGAAAGCCATTTAAAGAAAATGTTAGATGCAAGTATAATAGAACGATCTATATCAGAATGGGCATCTGCGCCAGTACTTGTGTGCAAGCTATATGGCAACGTGCGCTTGTGTATAGATTACCGGAAATTGAATTCCGTGACAAAAAAAGATGTCTACCCGCTTCCTCTCATAGACGAATGTTTGGACACTTTGGCAGAAAATGAATGGTTTTCAAAATTGGACGCAAATAGTGCGTATTATCAGGTAAAAGTGAAGGACTCAGACAAAGAAAAGACCGCCTTCATCACTAAATACGGATTATTCCACTTTGTCCGAATGAGTTTTGGCCTTTGCAATGCCCCAGGGACATATTCAAGAGTAATGAATCTCGTTCTCCGAGGTTTAACATGGAATGTTGTACTTGCTTTTCTAGACGATATTATAGTAATGGGAAAGACATTTGAAGACCATTTACAAAATTTAAGATCAGTTTTTGAACGTTTCAGAGAGTATGGGCTGAAATTTAAACCCAGGAAATGTGATTTTTTTAAAAAGGAAATAGACTTTTAAGGCAGAACAATCATTAGAGATGGTATGCCCATTGGCAGTGAATATGTTGAAATTGTCAAGAAATGGAAAGTACCTACGACAACCAGAGAGGTTGAACAATTTCTAGGCTTTGCCAATTACTAGTACCATAGAACTTTCATAAAGGATTTTGCAGATCTGTCATACCCTTTGTATCAATTGACCGGTAAGAAACCGTACAAATGGGGAGATTCAGAGTAAGAGGCTTTTGACAGACTTGTAGAGGCTTTGATAACTACTCCTTTGTTGGCGTTACCCAACAATAAAGACCCGTTTATTTTGGACACAGATGCTTCGCAATTTCGCAATTGGAGCAGAGTTGATACAAGTCCAAGATGGCGAAGAGCGTCCAGTTGCATACGGAAGTTTTTCATTGACCCATGAGCAAAAGCGGTATTGTACGACAAGAAAAGAATTGATTGCAGTAATGAAATTCACCAGACATTACAGACATTACCTTTTAGGACGAGAGTTGATAGTTCGTACAGACCATAGCAGTTTGACATGGTTATTGCACTTTAAAGAGCCACAAGGACAACTAGCTCGATGGCTAGAGGAGCTAAGCCAGTATCACATGACAGTAAAACACAGGCCAGGCAAAAGACACCAAAATGCGGACGCATTATCACGTCTGCCAGATTTAGCCTGTCCACAGAATAGATTAGCAGCTGGAAATGTGCTAAAACACAATCTACCCTGTGGAGCATGCGATTACTGTACTCGTGCTCACCAAAGTTGGCTTGGTTTTCAAAAAGACGTAGATAATGTTATTCCTTTAGCTTCACATCAGGACTGTAAAAGTTATGAAACTATAGGACCACATACAGTACTACCGAGTTCTTTGATTTCTGATGACAATTTACTGAAACAAGACAATACACAACATACATATGTAATTATAGAGGACAATGCTAGACCACACAGTTCAATACCACAAGATGAGGACCAGAACGTGACTAGTCACGTGAACGAAAATTTAGGTACATCTCAGGTCCAGCAACACGTATTTGACAGTACAAATCAAGATACAGTAAGCCAGAACCAAAATGTTTGTCACAGTTCAGTTTAAATAGTCACTACACCACTTGGTATGTCAGTTTACGCGACATATTTGAACTTCCCAAATGTAAATGCCATTACTGAGACAGGTATAGAAGCTAGTACTTATTCACCAGAACAATTACAGGATTATCAGTCTAAAGACCCAAACTTGGAGTTAATACTGGTATTCCTGCTGCAGGTCATCAAGGTATGAATAGGACCACATTGGGAATTAATGCTAAATATCAATGGTATGGTATGACACAAAAAATAAGAGACTTTGTCAAAACATGCAGTACATGCAATTAACACAAGAAACCAATTCAATCAGGAAGGCGAAATGTCCGCTTACCCAGTTTTATGCAGGTGCACCAATGGAGCGAGTCCACTTAGATTTTCTAGGACCACTGCCAGAAACGAAATTTGGGAATGCCCATGTACTAGTTATGGTTGACCAGTTTTCCAAATGGATGGAATGTATTCCGATACCAGCACAAGTGGCAGAGCATACGGCAAGAGCTGCAGTGAACTAGTTTTTCTCTCGTTTTGGATTCCCATTTCAGGTTTTTACAGACCAAGGACGCAATGTTGAAAGCAAGCTTTTCAAATCCATCTGTGAAATCTTGACAATGCACAAAGCGAGAACTACTCCGTACAGACCATCATCAAACGGACAAGCAGAACGTTGCAACAGAACCTTAATGGACGCAGTCCGTTGCTTCGTGTCTAAACAACAAGACAATTGGGATGAACATTTGGCACAGTTGGCTGGAGCTGTTCGATCGTCAGTAAACAGGAGTACTGGTTTTACGCCAAACATGCTGATGCTTGGGAGAGAGGTTAACCAGCCTGTTGATTTATTGTACAGTGTTCCTGGTGCTAAAACAGATGAGTCACAAGATGAGTATGTGATGAGACTCCGAGATGCCATAACAACTGCACACGAAATAGCGCGCAATACGCTAAAAACTACCCAGAATACCATGAAACGTGATTATGATGTACGTATTCTGGAAAGAGAATACAAAATAGGAGATTTCATTTATGATTTAGACACAGCTAAAGTTAAAGGTAGAGCAAAGAAATTGGACCCACCTTGGAAATGTCCAGGACGTGTATGTGCTAAATTATCTTCGTATGTATACAAGATAAAATTACAAAAAACTGTACTGACAATAAATCATGACCGTTTAAAGCCATGTAAAGACAGAGAAGTACCACCCTGGTTAAAACAGTGCCAGCACTGGTTACAGGACGGTGAAGATGTGACTAAGGCGACTAACCCAAACTTGTACTGTTTGTGCAGAAAACCAGATGATGGACTGTTTATGATACAGTGTGATTTTTGTCATGAGTGGTACCATGGAGCTTGTATTGATTTGACACCAGCACTGGCTGACACTATGGTAAAGTTTAGATGTCCACGGTGCCAGGATGTTGGTACCGCAAGATAAATTTCCATCAGAAATGAACATGTAAATAGTGGACTGTGTTATATATATGTATAAGTGTAACAGTCTGCAGGAGACAGGTTAAATCAGATGTATTTATAGGATGTATAGATCAGATTCATGTGGACATAGAAAATCAGCTGTAAATTTTAATTGGATATTAGATCATAAGTGGAATTGTTTACAATATATATATATCAAGGAATGATATGTTAGTTATAAAGTGAATCCGCAAAGCGACAACGGAGAAATTGTGAATTTTTGAATATATTGGTGTCACGATATCACAGTAGCATGGGTTCGAATCCCGGCGAGGGAAGAACCAAAAATTTGCGAAAGCAAATTTACAGATCTAACATTGTTGGGTTGATGTTTAGACGAGTTGTATATACATTATGTACACAGCCATGTATCACCATCATTGATGGCGATCCGATGGATACATCTGTTGTAGAGTTGTCACTGACTCAGACGTACTTATACATATAATTATTTTCTGTGACTGTATATTACATTAATTTGTAGGATCCTTTACTATAGATAATTTAGCTGATCTGTAACAATAACATCTTCATGCCTTATATATCATGTACTGTAGTACGCCGCTAGATTATAACTGACGAGGAAAGGTAACACACGGCCAGCGAAAGCTCTTTTTTTGAGAGCCCAGGTGGTCGTGTGGTCTAGCGGTACGGCTGCAGTGCAGGCGATTTGGTGTCACGATAGCACAGTAGCATGGGTTCGAATCCCGGCGAGGGAAGAACCAAAAATTTGCGAAAGCAAATTTACAGATCTAACATTGTTGGGTTGATGTTTAGACGAGTTGTAAATACATTATGTACACAGCCATGTATCACCATCATTGATGGCGATCCGATGGATACATCTGTTGTAGAGTTGTCACTGACTCAGACGTACTTATAAATATAATTATTTTCTGTGACTGTATATTACATTAATTTGTAGGATCCTTTACTATAGATAATTTAGCTGATCTGTAACAATAACATCTTCATGCCTTATATATCATGTACTGTAGTACACCGCTAGATTAAAACTGACGAGGAAAGGTAACACACGGCCAGCGAAAGCTCTTTTTTTTTAGAGCCCAGGTGGTCGTGTGGTCTAGCAGGACGGCTGCAGTGCAGGCGATTTGGTGTCACGATATCACAGTAGCATGGGTTCGAATCACGCCGAGGGAAGAACCAAAAATTTGCGAAAGCAAATTTACAGATCTAACATTGTTGGGTTGATGTTTAGACGAGTTGTATCATATATATATACAGGTGTGTTGTTAATATGTCGATCAACATTGGAAAATATACATTCATGATAGTTGGAGATTAATTGTTTTATCCCCGTGGTGCGACCAGACGGGGTGGACTAAAGGAATATAGTGAATATTCAAATAGGAAGTAAACTCACTCTTTTCAAAGTTGGGGGGAGTGTTTTGTAATATAGTATAATGGACGTTACATTACTATGTAGACAGAACGGTAGTTAGATATACCGCGTAGTCCGGTTCCCGGGATGATCCATTGATAACTACCTTACTCAGGATAAGATATCGAATAGTTACCAAGTAACGAGAGTTGTCGTATTGGCGGGAATATAGAGCAAGAGATATTGCCACAGCAGAGCTATAGTAGAAGATATTCGGTGAGTTAGTACAATTAGGAGTATTGCATTGTATGACGAATATCAGTATTAAGTTATAATACTCGAAAATCACATCAGTATTTTCCCGTTTGGAAATATAAATTAGATCGTTGGTTTTCCTGTTCGAATTGTGTACACTAATAATTTTGGGGCCCTTTATAGCTTACTGTTTGGTCTGGATCAAAGCCCTGTGTTAAAGGCCGTACTTTGACCTATGTTGTTTATTATCAGGTTGGGTACAACCCTCCCTCAGACAAGGGGTAATTTTACTGTTGTAGAAAAGAAAATAGAAATACTAAGGATTTGTATAGTGCTACTATACAAAGCCTTTGAAAACTTAGAATTTTTTACTCAAAAAGAGGAGAAATACATTACATTTTAAACAACTCTTCTAAAAGAGGGGTCCACTTATTTTGAATAACATTAAACTGTTAAAGTAAATGTGATAACATGGTTAAAGTCCAGGAATATTACACAATTCTTGGACATGTTTTGACCATTTAATACCATATAGATATTATAGTTCTTTGGGAAAATATTAGCCCTTTTGTACTTAAAAGTGCTATTACAAAAAAAATATATTAGAATTTATATTGACCCCTCATAAAAGGGATATTTATAACATTAAGGGGTTGTTCTGAACCTGATTATGACTTGGATGGAGAATTGTCTCATTGTCAGCCACACATACATAGACCAGATTAAATTAATCAATTATTTCTTGTTAACAGGGAAAACATACTTCATAAAATAAAGAAATATCAAAGAACAAGTGATAAATCAAGTTTTAATATAGTCAAAACCTACTATTTTATGTTTACAAAAAAAAAAAAAAATCGCTTGCCTTTACTTTTTAAGCTTCGCCTCAAAAAATTTTCAAAATTAAAGATTGTTTTATTAAAATTTTCGAATCGCTCGCTCGCCCCAATTTTTGGATTCCAAAAACCCGTTGAACAAGAAATTAAATTGGTGTGGCCTAAGTTAAAAGTTTAAAGTATCTCTATATGATAGCAAGGAATGGTCAGTCGTGGTAAAATACATATGTGCTTGGAAAATTATTGAGGACAGTTGTATCATTATTAAAACAATGCTGCACTTGTCTAGGCGACCTGTTTCCCATAGATATGTGTTTAAGTTTTTGTTCATAAATACTTTATTTGCGTTTGAGGCTACGAATAAGAACATAAATATGTATGTAAAAGTTCCTTATAAGTCATTTATCCGATGTACTGAACAATCATAACACATTCAACAAACTATAAAGTGAATGTTTTATAGAATGATCGGAAGTGTTTTATGGGGTTTTATGTTCTGTTTTAACATTTAAGTGTGTTTGACTTTCAAAAAACCTACATTAACCGTTTCACAGGTCTTGTGATAAAAACGCTTTTTTGTCGTATCATTAAAATGAAAATTTGATATTATTCAAAAGATGTTTATTAAGTCAGTTCTTATTATTTTTCTTATTCTTCTTCTTCTTCTTCTTCTTCTTCTTCTTCTTTTTCTTCTTTTTCTTCCGCCACTTTTAAAAATGAACTTGTCCGCAGCGTTTCTCTAAAACCGCTTGTCAGATTTACTTAGGGTTTCATAGAATGGTAGACTAATATGTCTAGGTGAGCCATCAATCTTTCGTTTGTGCATTGGGGTCTATTAAGGGGTATTTTGGGAGGTAGAAAGGAGGGAGGGGTTTACTATAGAACCCTATGGGATTTTATTTTCTAAAATTTTCAAATGAATATAACTTTAAAACTGTAAGTGATAGACACATGCAGTCTTCAGAAATGATTATAGGACAATAAAACAAATCACATGAAATATAGGGGAAGTCCCTAGGGGGTCAACCCCACCCCCTTAAATTTGAGAATATGCTTTTATCTTGTAAACGGTCCAGATCCCCACCCCTAAACCATATATATTCTTGAATGGGACGATAAAACAAATCAAATGAAATTAAAGGGAAGTCCCCGGGGGTCATCCCCACCGCGTTCAATTTGAGAATGTGCTATTATCTTGTAAACGGTCCAGATCCCAACCCCTAAACCATATATATTTTTGTAGGGGACAATAAAACAAATGAAATGATATAAAAGGGAAGTTCCTAGGGGGTCACCCAACCCCCTCTTGTTTGAAAACTTGTAAACGGTCAACATCCCCACCCCTAAACCATATATATTCTTGAATGGGACGATAAGACATATCAAATGAAATTAAAGGGAAGTCCCCGGGGGTCATCCCCACCGCGTTCAATTTGAGAATGTGCTATTATCTTGTAAACGGTCCAGATCCCCACCCCTAAACCATATATATTCTTGTAGGGGACAATAAAACAAATCAAATGAAATAAAAGGGAAGTCCCGAGGGGGTCACCCCACCCCCTCTTGTTTGAAAACTTGTAAACGGTCAACATCCCCACCCCTAAACCATATATTTTTTTATAGGGGACAATAAAACAAATGAAATGTAATAAAAGGGAAGTCCTGAGGGGGTCACCCCACCCCCTCTTGTTTGAAAACTTGTAAACGGTTAACATCATCAACCCTAAACCATATATATTCTTGTATGGGACAATAAAACAAATCAAATGAAATGAACGTAAAGTACCTGGGGGTCACCACCACCCTTCCTGTTTAAATACTTGTAAATGGTGGAGATCCCCACCCCTAAGCCATATATATTCTTGTATGGGACAAAAAATCAAATCAAATGAATATGGGACCATATGAATGGCGAGTTATGGGAGCTTTGTTTGGGAGACTTCGTAACAGCATCCTGTTACAATTACTTCTTGTTCACATATGGATATTAACAATATTATAGAATAACATCTCATATTTCTATACAAGACTAATAGGAAAAGTATGTTTTTAGAATTTCTCATTTCAATTTTAACTTTTTTTTAATTTTAAAAGTTAGAACTGAGAAAAGCAAATTGGATTTGAGAAATGTCAATATGGAACACTATCAGCTTGGAAATAGAAAATTAAAGCTTGCAGTAAAAATATGTTAGATATCAAATGTTCCTGTGGGTCCTTGTATATACTTGTTTTCATCACAGTTTTGAATGTTTATTCAATGCTTTACTTGTTTATTTACAGTTCGTAACCATATGATCAAGCATTCTTGTCAGCTTCAAATTAATCGTTTACTAAGCATATATAAAGGCTGAATATATTGTGGTCTTCTTAAATGTCTGAAATTACAATATACCTCACACTGTCTCCGTCCGGGTCTGAATGAGAAGGGTCATTCCAAGTTACTACAGCACTCGTAGCCAAAGCTTCTGCTACAACGTTATCTGATGGTTGAGGAGATCCACATGTTATAATTGGTGGTCTGTTGGCTAAAATTGAAGCATCTTTCTAATATAATTTCAGAGAAAAGATGTTACAAGTTTTGGATGTATATTAAGTTATTGTAAGTCTGATTTAAAGTCGATGATAAAGCAGGAAACTTTAAAAAAAAAAACATGTGAAAAATCTTGCACCATGATATATATCGATTATAACATGGCGTTTTTCATATCAGACCCCTTATCAGGCCTATGTCCTAAAATAAGCACGAGAGCCGACATGCTCGTGAGATGATTTTGACCATGGGCTGATAGTGGGTCTGACATGAAAAATTACATGTTATGTTGTTTTTATCATATACTTCAACAAAAGACATCCTCGGACTAGAACATTTCTAAAACGCTATAAAAATCATTTATGGTATTATTTATTTTGCATTGTTAACAATATATTTTCCTGTTTCCTAATATTTGTTTTTCTTATCCTACTTCTTAATGTTTTTCACCAAAATGTACCACTGAGGTTTATTTTTGGGATGACGTCGAAATGATTTGCGATAACGTTTATTAAGAAAGGCATGTAATAATAACCGGTAGCAGTTGATATATACCGTGAGCAGTTGGGAACTTACTTCTAAGACAATTCTTCAAATTTAATGAATACATACATTTACAAATTAGTTTTATCAAGAAGTACAATTATACCATTGTTTTCTTCAAGTATATGATAAATATATATATATATTTTTATAGTTTTTTAAAAGCAAAATGTTTCTTTCTTTATATGAAGGACCATGTTCCACTGTGCTCAATAGGGCAGCGAAACGGTATGATCTTCTGATACTTTTTGTTATATTTCAAATTGGAAAATTTCCATACTCATTTAGGTATTTCGGATGTAGTATTCGTAATCTTCAATGCAAATGAAGCTGAAACTGTATATCAGACCTGGGAACAGCAGAGCTCCAGATAAGAATTCACAAATTGGGTTTTTTACCCACCAGTTTCTTATACAATTGGGTGATACAGTTTTTTAATTGCATTATCAATTCATATTCACCCCTCATGTAAATATCAAATTGGGTTTTTTACCATCAAGCTCCTTAATGCGTTGTAATGTATTGGGTTTTTTCATCAACCCAATATTGAATATTTAGGGAATCTCAACCCCAGATTTTTTTCCATCTTAAATATGTTTCTTTCTTTGTTTAGCTGTTTTACTTGGTTTAGGGTTAGGGTTAGGGTTATTTGCTAAGCTGTTTCATTTGTTTTTTTTTCACTGAGGAGCAATTGTAGGTTTAATTTGTGTTCCGTTTCAAACCTTCTGCCAGTTTTGTATTTTCTCATATAAACTGATACAAAACGGATATGTGTATTCACAGGAACTCGTCTTATACCTTTATATAATAAATTCTGAGACCAGTGCATGTGTGTGTATTCATTAATTAACCGTAAAATGAAAAAAAATAGTATATAAACTCTAATTATACTTGAATGTTTTTGTTTTATTCTAATTTTCATAAATCTGGGTTTAGTTGTCTTTTATTAGAACTTTTGGTTTCTGATGCTTTATCATGTCATAATTGATTTGGCCTTTCACTTTTTCCAACTGATTTCGTTTTTGAGGAAACACCGTTTTTATCAGCAATATGTTCTCGTTAAGATACGCACACACGCACCCCCATGTGTTCGATTGATGTTTCCTAAAAACACTGACTGAGTCTTGTTATCATCATAACTTTCCCTCAGCTTTTCAAAAGAAGCAGAAAACATGCTTCTATTCAATATTTTTACCGGACATTCACTTTCGTTTCAATTCAATGTATGTTATAACAAATCCCGAGCAATGCGAAAAAAATTTGACTACATGACACACGCTAATTGGATAAACGCCGATCGAAATGTTTTCAAAAACACGTGTACCTATCGAACAACGGAAAACTCTAACAGGGACCCATTTCAGTTTCTTGATGCAGGGAACTATTTTTAGAACGAAAGGAAATTTCCAATTATAAATATTATAAAAATAGTTAACGCGACGACTGTAAACAGATAAGGGTAAATAACGCAAATGGTAGCCAATAAAAGTGTTGACAACTCATGGTTTTGGCATATAATTGGGTTTTCCTTTGAATTAATTGGGTTATTGAACCCTGCAATTTGTAATTGCATTGGGTTTTTTAATATTTGTATTGCGTGATCACGCAAATATACGCAGCTTATCTGGAGCTCTGGAACAGTATATCTAATATAAATATTCCTGACCAAATGAATAAGAACGTTTAATGTTTTCCCGCTATCATTTACGATTGTTTGAGAGATAAAGAGACAATGAAAAATTACAATATATCAATAGAGATAACACTCATCAAAGTTTAAAAAATTACATCGACATCCAAAGTGAGCAAACTGCATGAAAAACACAAGCTATGCGCCTCCTGCAATACAATGTATCAACCACTATTCGCATCCCTACTTTCTTAAAATGTCAATATGATTCAACCAGGAATTGGACACTAGTGCTCAAGTCTCTTACTGCACTGTAAACCATGTCTCTATTGAGTTGGGACACAGACACGTCGTATTGGTCCACTCATGTATGGTGTTGACCGTTGTGCGTGTGTACTATAGTTGTTCCTTTTTTTATATTTCTGTTGTTGCACTTATCCGTCAGAAGCATCTATCTTTTCATTATATGAAGTCGGCAGGATATGAACATGCACTAACGATTACACTGGAGTTACAAATGAAGAAAATGATGCTTATTTTTCAACAGTAAAAGTCAAAATGGAGCTGATTATTGTCCATAGTACTTTAAGTAGTCCACTACTACTGAAATCGTCAAACCTCTCATGTTTAACTGCTATAGAAACTCTATGTTTTCTAAATGTGTGACTACAAGAAAACAGGATGTATACCAACTACCACATGCAGTATGTTTAGTTCGCTTGATGATGTTGATTAAAATAGTTATCATTATCATAAATCGTGTAACTATTCATACCCTCATATGGTTAAATTAAAAACAAAAGTTAACACAGCCTGATTGATATTTTAGATGATCATTCCATGCTGATGATCAAACATGCTGTTTCTAGTCTGTTCTGAATAAAATCATGTCCACACTTTTTGACTTGATGGTTTGTACTTAATACAATCGCAAATAGTACAAACATGACAATCATATACGTTATACTGAGTTTGACGACGTTGGACCCTAAAAAATCATTATAGCTATTGGAACAAAATGAGATTCAGAAATTGAAATGTCTTCGTTCTTCAGAGTATGACGCTCAAAAGCTATTGAAATTCAAGTTATCATTTATATTTTTCCGAATTCCTGGCGTAGTTCTAATTCCGACTCTGATGCAATGATGTAAAATTCACAACTTATTACATAAATAAATGTCTCTACCAAGTCCGGAATGTGGTGTCATTTGATAAAATACTGTTTTTCAATTTCTGAAATAAAACAAAGTCACTTCCGCCCAAGTATAATATGAATACAAATTTAAATATATATATATTAGTAAGCAATCTTACGTTTCTTTTCAGAATTCCGGCACAAAATGGCGCATAAGATTGTTATAACTCCAACTATTATAGGAGCAAAAGGTGCCGCCATCGTGGTTAAATTCTACGCATTCCTTTTCCCTGCCAATTAAAGTAAAAGAAAACAAATAATATACTACAGATCTTACAAAACATTGCTCGGTATAAAAACTAGCGTTAAATATACACAGTGTTGCCTAAAATATGCATGACCGTTGAAAAGTATTATAATTCTGTAACAGCAATCCAGAAAATTGTCAAAATCAAAACCAGTTCTGCAAAAAAATTCTAGAATGGTATATTAAACTCATGAAAATTTCAACAGAGCTCACTCTGATCAATATTCGAGTTTTAATGAATTAAGTGTAATAACTCTATAATGAAAAAAAGTTATATCTCATGAGAACTGTCTTTACCAAATGTCTGCTATCGTTTTGTCCTAAAGGCATAAAGCACAGAGGACGGTCGATTGGTTGGACGGATGACGAACGAACAATTTTACTTTTATACCATTTTACGTATCGTCTATGACGAACGTATCAATACTGACAGTATACTAAAAGGCCTGGAGTTGTTTTATAACTGTGTTCGCTTATCTAATGTTTATAAAAATAAAAGCAACTTACCTTTTCTCAAAAGTCTTATCGAAATAGTAAAAGCCGATGAAGTATGTAATGAAGTTAGTAGAACGGTATGCTAGTTCAGTGTCAAGACTGCCTTTTAAATATATAGTGGTGTATTGCCAATGGATTTGATTGTTTTCCAATTTTGTAAATGGGGAATATAAAAATATAAATGTTTATCTATAATATCTGGAATAGTTATTCTTTATTTCTAAAAATGATAAGTACAACGAAAAGATAATTCTTACCTTTTATAAATTGATAATTGCGGATTTTATTTATATTTTCTTATTTCTTCCATTCAATTTTTATTATGTTAGCGTACAATTAAGCATTAAACTTAAATCCTAGGTTATGAGCTAACTCCTAGGTATTTAGTTTTTGCCTGAAATTTTTAAGTACTAGGCTAATTTCTTCAAATCTGACGAAAATTAATGAACCTATTGCCAAACCTAATTTCAGGCAATAATTAAAACATTGGACATTAGGATTTTTGTTTTATTTTCCCAAGTATATGACCATCGGTTAAAATATTCCTGATGTAAAAGTGTTGTTGAAATAATATTTCAAATATTAATTTACACTTATTTAACTGATCTTCAAATTTCAGTAATTTTCCATATTCATAAAAAAATTACTTGTATTTCTTTTAAGTATTACAAAAAATGATATGTTTCAAATTTATATCTTTTAACTTTAGGAACCCCTAGAACAAATGGTAACTATAGAATATCACAAATAACACAGGCTTGATATTTTGACTATTGGAGCTTTGAAAGGTTCAAATTAAAGTAGAGAAGAATGTTCAGACAATTCGAAAATTTATGGTTTTTTTTTCAAGGAACTGTATAGAAAAAGGGACAGAAATTCGTTCTGGTGGTATATACTGTAAAATTCAACAGCTTAAGGGACACAAAACACCTCAGGGAGTAAACTCTTAAAAATTGGCTAAGTGTTTTAATCACATACTACATGTATTAATAAAATGAAATCAGTTTTCAACGATCAAAATTAGAAATTGTCAAACTGCCAACAAAATTAAATTTTCATATTTTTGTAAGCAGGTCAAAGTAAATACTTTGTCAAAACTTTATGAAAATTAAACGAGCAAAATGTGTTTAAGTCAAAGCGTTGGGTATCCCCTTAAGGAGCCTCGTGGATACAAAAATTTTAAGATTTTTTTTCATTACAAAAAGTTGTTAATTTATGATATGGTACAAAATAAACAAAACAAATCAATTCGTGTTGGCCCCAGATGACATTTAAAATTTTTAAACACTTAAAAAAGCTCCAAATTATCTCCCTTTGGTGAAAAAATGACATTTCTTTAAATTAGATAGCTTTTTTAATTCTTGGTAATCTTAATTTTTATTATTTTTTTCAAATAAGTGGTACTTAAACTAAACAATAACAAAATTTAGACGATTTCTGTAAAAGAAACTTATTTCGATATAACCTCTATTTCTGCTATTAGTTCAGCAGAAAAAAAGATTACCTTAACAGAAATACATCCATGCTCCATTTGAAGGCAGATTGTGAGACTAAATGAACTGCGAATCATTTTTTTTCAATTAAATATACGATAAAGTTCAAAAAGAAAAAAATAGCGAAGTTCTATATTTACCAGAAAAAAAAGATTTATATCCTCGAGCCCTCTTAATAATGACTATTTTAATTTTTGCCTTGATACCATGGCTTTTCAAATATCCAGCGATCAAATTGTTTTCTTTTACTTATAAACGAAAATAACAGTTAGTGAAGGGAGAAGCAGTAAACATAAAAATGAAGATGTGGTATGACTGCAAATGAGACAACTTGCCACAAGAGACAGGATGACACATACTTTAACATCTATAGGTCACCGTACGGCCTTTATCCAAAGTTTGTCCAAATATGCATGAGGGTACTTTCGATTTAAATGATGTTTTCACACTATTTAGTGCGACCCATAAAGTGCAATGTGACACAGTCCGTAAATTAAAAGCTTTGGAAATATCTGAGACGAAACTTAAGTTGTTAAAACAGAAGTCTTCATTCTTAGTAGTTGACATTCTAAACACTAATTTTAACGATATAATGTACCAAAGTAATGTATTTTAAATTTGAAAAAAATACCTTGTTATTCACCCGCATACCTTACATTGAAGGCATGAAGAATAATGTTTCTGCATATTTTTTAGAATAATGTTTCTGCATATTTTTTTAGAATATAAGCTTAAATCCCATGGTTTAAGGCAAGGTTTGCATGAAACCTGGATTTTTTTCTTAGTGATATTACACCAATATGATACATCATTTTGTTCAGGGAGGAGTACCAAATCATTTAATGAAAAAAAATCAAACATCGCCCGTCCAGTTTTTTCATGTGAAAAGCTCAAAATTCCGATTTTTGACGATTTTTAGGGAAAATTGTATTTGAATTCTTCTGAAATATTAATGTATGCGAGTGACTATAAAAAATAAAACTGAACAAAACATGTATAAATAATTGTGGTCCATTCATTAATAATAAATTTTAATTAAAAAAAATCATAAAAAATTCCTAAAAACAAGATTTTTTAAATTTAGGGTTAAAAAAAACCGTTGCCATGGCAACAAAAAGCCAAAAATATCCTTTTTCCGGGTCCACCGTTTTTGTAAAAAACTGTGAACTTTAGGATTTAACTATTTGCATTATAATGAGCTAATAAAATTGGTATGTCCCCGAACTCGTTTTTACGGAAATGGGCGTTATGTGTTCATCTTGTCATTTCTGTAAAACACAAAAATATTTTGTTTGTTGATTTCCAAAGAAGAGAGTCATCTTTAATAGCATCCTTTTACAAAGAAACATTTTGTCTTGTAACACTTTGGGACTGACCATAGTCAATGAGAGAAAACAGTGATTAACTTAGGGATGACATCAAAAGATCAATGAAGAATAAAAAAAACTGAATTCAAATAGTTGGGGGGGGGGGGGGATAAAAATTGCTGCAAGTTTTATATTAATTTGACATCGATTTTACATATATCCATATTGGTCAATCAAATTTTTCCCAAATTAAGTTAAGAGGGGGAGGAGGTCAGTGAACAAACTATGTGAATTAAGTTTTTTGTTCTATCCTACATTGAACTTTTGATGTCGTCCCTTAACTTTTATGTCCACAACTATCAGTCGGAAGGGGAGGTGTTTAAATTTGGTCATACTTGTGTACTAATACATGTACAAGACTCTGAGTTTGAAGGAATGTGTCCATGGGACATTGATGATGCCCCCTCTTGCATAAATATAAACCATTAAAAAGCATTACGTATACATTTTATAACATTTGGTTGAAGCAAACTAAAGGTAGAGAACAGAAACGAAAAATTCAGAAAACGACCTCATAAAAATACTCCGAGCGTCGTCACTACTTCATTATGATCTCTTATATATACGGAGAAAGACTAAAAACTAACAATTTCCCGGATTTTGTAGTGAGTCCGTGCATGTGTAGAGACACATGTTACCATCCTTGTTTTTAGATAAATTAATTCAAAGTTGACTGATATGCATACAAGTTTGTTTGATTAGGGGTTGTAAAATGTCCGGTGGCAAATACTTCAGGTATGTTCAGGACGACACAATACAATAGTTGTGTCTGAAAGACACATTTTTAATGCATCCATAAAAAAAATTACGATTAGAAACATTCCGTCAGTTGTAAAAGTGATTGATAAAATAACCTATATTTCGAATGATGTAAACGTGTGGGTTGTGTGCGTATTTGCGGATAAACCTTGCAAACTGTACATTTGAAAGACCAAGTCAACATTCTGTCATTCGTAAAAATCATGCAATAAAAATATCTGAGAATATATATATGCATTCTCTATAAGTAAAACACATCAGTGGCGCATTATGTAAATTCCAACAATTTTAAACGAAATTGACTAAAAGTGTCACAAAAAATGTGCCGTTTTTCACTCAATCCTGCGTTTCTATAATTTGTATTTATACTTTATAAAAAATCGGAAACGGCGTGCATCAGACTTACAAATTCAATGAAAGAAACAGCTTAAAAGTCAGTGAAAAAATTATCGGGGTTCTTGAAGCAGAATAAACAACACTTCTATCTTGTGAAAGAACAGGACGGGGACAAGCCATCAAAAACAAGATATTAGATCGATTTCTGTTGAAATGAGCTTCCCATACATTAGTTTTTTTTAAAGGTTTTACGGCGGGTGACAAGAGCAAAGGGACGGGAGAAAGGAGAAATGTGTACCCTGTCCGTCCCCTCATAAATCTAGAACTGTAAAAGTGACGACATCAAAATTCAAATTTATTCTGTGTTTTTGTGGTAAAAAAAAGCATTATGCATAAGTTTTATATATCGGTTGGTTGAGGTAAACTATAAAGTTAGAGAACGGAAACCAATTTTGTAAAAACGGACGTATACATTCGGATGGACGTACAAACAGACAAGGATAAATCTCAATACCCCCTTGCTACGGCGGGGGCATGAAAATGTACATTTATGAAATGAAATAAAATAAAATTCCGCGAAACTTTGAATGGTTTTTGCACAAAGACGTTACGGCTTAACGTGACGTCATATTAATGAAAACTAACAAACTGAAGGTCATAACGTTACTTGTACGATTCAAATTTTGATAAAATTACATCAAAACGGCGATTTTGAGGTAGGTGTTGTTTTATTTTCGATAATATTGTAGTTCTCGAACATTGGTTAATCAAAGCAATTCAAAATGGCGGATCCCTCCTTTTTTCAATTATTTGAATTCGAGTTATCTCCCTGTGTACGCAAACCTTACCTTAAATATCCCATCTCGTTCAGTATAGGTTGTTCCCCTCCGTAAAACATTCAGTATGCCTTCGGAATATACAAGTATTGTCAAGAATTTCAATAACGGCCGGGAAACAGACTACGTTCAGTATGCCCGTGTGTGTAGTGACGTCATAGATTTTAACGAACGTAATCAATGCATCACTGATAAATGATTAAGTCAGGGATTTCGTTACCATAAATTATTTAAATCTTATACTAAATTCTTTCCTAGATACAAAGATACGATTTGGCTGTACCTGTAGAAAACCTATTAATAAAAGGGTATTTTACATCCTTAATTGTACGGTAATATTGTACTACAAGCGCGGAAATCAATATGTGATCCGTGTAAACTCATCGAACCTTTAAACAAACTTATTAGTAAGGGATTAGTAAGATCAACTAAATCTTTTACTTTTGATAATTTTGTTTATCTATACTGTAGCCTTTTATGAACCGTACCGGTTTACGCTGTCGAAATAATTAATTTAAATCAGTTTTGACTGTCTGACGTGTTATCAACGTTAAAATACTAAGATTGACCACATAAGTAATATTTGACACAACTTGATGATTTTTTTGGCCTCAAAAAAGTTTGTGACATTATTATCATAATTAGTGATGTTTCTGTGCATACATTTTGATTCGATGGGCCCAAGGCTGCCAACATGCGTGTCTTTTGAACTAAATTAGAACCAACCAGCTTTAACGTATTTTAATAGTTTGGAAGGTTTAACAGTAATGTTCTTTAAACCCCGTTTACACAAAAAAGAATAGTTGTTTAACTGTTAATGCCATGGGATTTTATTGACTATACTATTCATAATGCTTTATTTTTTTCTTTCTAAACAGGAGTGATTAATCCTTTTATTAATGATCCTTGCGATAACGGTTTTGTATAACCTAATCTTATAGTTCATTGCACTTATATTTGATACAAAGATGTTAGTGATCATTAATTATTTAAATCATATAAACATTCCGTCGTAATTTCTTAAAAGTATTATTGTTCATACGTGTAATAAAAATTACCCGCAAATTGTCAACAATAGAATTTAAATGTTTTCTGACAGCTACTAGCATAGACAAATTTCAATCTACAATTGTAGTTTTTTTTATCACAAATTTATTATTAGATACCAAATAAAGCCCTGTAAATCAATAAACCATGTTTCAGTAAATGCTTAGCTTCTTATATATTCAAATGAACTTGAAATTAATAGGTAAAAGCTAAAACGCCTGCTTCATATGTAAGTCAAAGGGAAATAAGAAGTAAATGCTACCTCGCATCACGATGGTATCAGTGTGTTCATATATCCCTTTGTTCTTTATCTTTATTTGCTTTTTTAACGCTTTACCAAAGTTAAAATAACTTGTTTTGCTTGTTTATGTCCTAGATACAGATACATGTTGATTCCAGATTATCAGTAGCAGCCATAAGACCACAAAAAATTAGTACACATGTGCCGTTTAAAAACACCATCTTCATACGTTATTTATTATATATTTCTATGTTCGTTAAGAAACGTACCGGTATAAAGGTATATGAATTCAGATATATTCTTATTTTTTCCTCCGTCACCATAAATATGATAAAGAACAAAAAAAAAACAAACCAGGTGATTAAGCTAGACGAACCCAGCCAAAAACTTGGGGTGATTCCTGAAGTCGGAAATTGCCAATATCTATACTCGACTGTATACTGATTTTAACTCGACCAGTCTGAATTTGTTTGCATTTAACACCATATTACTGGACCATAATCTGATCCGTATTCGACTGAACTGAGTCAAAACTGTTACTCGACCAGTCTATAACAGTCTAAACCCAGTCACGGCATATATTTGGTAAAGGTCTTAACAATACTCGACCAGTCTGAACCAATATTGACCAATAAAACAAACTTCCTTAACTTTAGCTATTTAACAATTGAAATAATTTCTTTTTAATTGAAATTAAAGCCACAACAGAGATATATAAAACGATTTTTACATTCTTACAGGATTATGAAATCGAAAGTCAAGTTATCTAGTGTTAAAGTCTCTGAAAAAAACAATTTCATTCATATGAATTCTTGAATAAAAACTAAATACTATGACAATATAAGCAATGTATACATAAATATAGATATAAATAGATTAAGTGAACTCGTAGCTAGTGCCCCTTTTAAACAAAGCGAATGATGATATATTACTACAACCTTAAACTGATGAACATCTATCAAAAATGTGTTGCCAAAGAAAGCCTTCATGACTAATATGTGTTATTTTACAAATGGTACCTGTCTACAGTTAAATTTTTACTACTTGAAAATGATAGGTTTCATGGTGACAAACAATAGTTGTATACCTACATTTGTTACTGAGGTAACAACAACTGGTAAAAGCATTGACAATTGAACCTAATCAGCAATATATATAATGTAGTCTTAGTATAATTTAGAATATATATATATATTGTGTACAAGTTAGATATTTATTTCACAAGTTAAAAATTGGACAAAGTATAATTCATATTTTTATTTTTATCAAATTCGAATTTGTCCAAAAAGTGCATGTACAACATAAAATTGTACATAATTTGACTATAGTTCTCTCATAACTTGTACAATAATTTAGAATTTAATATTGAAACACACTACAACATTTATATTTAATGACCATACAGTAAACCTCATTTCTTAATATAAAAAGCATCCTTTGTTTGAGCATGTGAGAGTATTATGGGCTGAGTAATTGTTCACGTCTTTAACTTTTTTACATTTAAACAGAAATTATTTGAATCTTGAATAATTTGTAAATCTTTAAAATTGATAACAAATGTCTTATATAAAGAGTCGAGTATGGTACAGGTCGAGTAAAGGTCAAGGAGTTCCGACTGTTTAGTATTTTTCAGACTATAGTTGAGAAATAACAAGTAAGATTCAGACCAATTTAGACTGGTCTAGTAAAAATCAGTACAGTCAAAAATATATTTATAGACTTTTACTGGTTTTTAATAGATTTTACAAAAGGGTCCTGCTCTACATGTGTCACTCGTCGTGTTTCTATTGTGATTACTCACTCATCACAAGATTAGTTCGATAAGTCGTCATATTTTACGCCAATATTACATAGCAAACAATCGAATTGTGCTTTTGAACTTGACACTCATTTCATTGTAAGTAGCATTTCATAACTGAAGACAACATGATTGTTAATGTAAGCTTTGAAATGTCGTGTTTTCTGATCAAATGTATACCCAATACACAAGGACTGCGGAATTAACGCAACATTTAAATGGAAAATTCACAATTTGGAAACTGAAGTCATCTTTTTTTTTCTGAACAGACCATTATTGTGAATTCTTAGATGGAAGCAAGATATGAGACAGATTTAGTTTGATATGTTGTATCCCCTTCTATTCAAAATCAAAGAAATTAATGCGAGTAACATAGTTATCATACATTGATTGATTTAGTCATAGACCATCCTCGACATAGTGGAACATAAAGTTAAAGGATAATAATATATAGAATCATTTTGTCCTTCCCATGCAGTTCCGTTATATAGGCAGCCTCGTATTTGTACATTTAATGACATTTGACATCCTGGAGCATTCAGGGTGTCAACATTTAAAACAAACCCGCTTTGAAAACATTAAGGATCAAATATGTTTCAAATTCGTCCATTTGTCAAAACTAGTAACATTTTTGAATATGGTCCAACAGAGCTCTTGATGACAAAACATTTTCATAACTTCTTAAGTGCGTGTTATAATTTAAAGCTTTTGAAAAGTTTCCAATGATATATCAGATTCTATTCAAGCTACTGAATGTAATGAAAAAGCTATCGTACGTTTATAAACATATCTGTCTGTTAACCAATTTAATGGAATGCAGAAAACAATATCTTGGCTAGCAATTGAGACCTGGGGTATGTTTACGTTTTATAAGATTGGCGACTTCAATTTGTCGATTATTTAATATTTCTTTATTCTTTCTTTGTATACGCATGTATCTAAAGTTTTATAATATTTTTTGGCTGAGGTTTGTGAATTTACTGTTTTGATAATGTTATCTAATCTGTCTATTAAGTTAAATTGGCAATAATACATTACAACACCTCATTCCATGACAAGAGATCGTCCATGATTTGGATTTTTTTTATAATTTGTTATAAAACAAATAACCTTTTGCTTTGTTCTCTTTATTATTAATTGTTTTGGAACCTCGGACTATATGCTTAAAATAGATAAGTTCATATTAGTTTATTATGAACAAATAGTACTGAAATGTATTGCAGTACACAAGTATTTCGTTTAAAATATTCTATAAAATGCATAAATGCATTAATCGAAGAAAAAAAATTGGCATCACATGAAAACGATGTACTTTTGTCAAAGTTGTGTTAATTACTTTGATTCATTTGAATGAACACACCTGAACACGGATCTCTTATATATCTCCTCTTTTTGTATAAAAAGTTGAATTGGCATAAGACTTTTGCGGTTAATTCATTAGTTCATGTTTTTGTCATTACGTTACAAATAAACGACCTTGAAAACAACTTTTTTTCATTAGGACAATATAACTTTTGTAAACTGTAAAAATGTACACAGCAAAATAAGACTTTTCGGACATTTTCTTGATACAAAAAAAAACCAAAAACAGCCTTTTTAAATTAGTATCTTTATTTTTTATTTACACAGAAGTGTTATTATTAATCAACGAACATAGGTATCAAACAAATAATCAAGGAATGCCTATATACATAGTTTCTTTCTAAAAAGTTTTGAAATATGCCACTCAATGGAAACGATATATTGTTTAATTAATGAAACACTAAATAAAGCAAATATAATGAAAAATCCATACTTTGTTTTAACATTGTACAGAAACATTTTCTGCGATACATTCTTGTTCAAATTTTTTACAAAAATAACTGAAATCTGATTGCCTTAGTTTTTTTATGTAATATTGTTGCATTACTCTTCGATCAGTAGAACAGCTAGAATAAGTCGAACCAATACTACTCGAAGAGGTTATGTGCAAATTTTTAACCGTGACTGAAACAAAATATATAAAAAGCATAAACATATATATTATCATGCAAATAAACGACTTTCACTTAAACACTAATGAACGCAATGGTTTGATAAAAGTGTATAATATTTATAACGGTATTATTTTGTTCACCAATCGTACTCTTACGTCTCACAAACAGTGTTCAATATGAGGCAGGTGTAATATGTGAAAAAGGATTTAGTTTGTTAGCTAGCTACGTGAAAGCGTCATAAATAATTTTGATTTAAATAATAAGATATTTTTGTTTTTGTTTTTGAGGAATGCCATTTTAGAAACTGAATTTTTTAAAAAGAAAATACAAATTGCTTCATGCTAGAAGTCCGACAATTAAGATAACAAAAGATATTGAATTCTTTGCATAATGTCGACTGCAAAGTAAGCTCAAATTCCGTTCTAAATGTTGGTTATAACATAAAATGTAAAATCACAAAAATACTGAACTCAAACACATCAAACAATTGGATAACAACTGCCATATTCCTGACTTGGTACAATTATTATGCAGAAAGTTGTGGATGAAACCTGATGTTCATAGCTAGCTAAACCTATCAATGTATGACAGTCGCTTAAGAAATTTTGTTAATGACGGCATTATTATTATAAGAAAGGAACGCGATCATCCTTGTTTGTTTAGAAAGAGTGTTTATCCCAATAAAGTGTTTTTTTTTTAAAAAGATTCTTGTTGGTCATTAATGAAATTAAAAAAGAGAATTTAAATCTGTCTTCTATGACAAAATTTCCAGTTATTTATTAGGTAAATATTCTTTAAAAAATTATATTATTGAAGCATTATGTTAACTTAGAGAACAAATTAATAACTATTTATATAATTCATGCGATTTAAGCTTGAAGCTTATCCATATGTAATGCGCAATTTGTGCTTAGACTGGAGATCGATGTAAAATGCGTACAGTCTACATAATAAATGTACCACTGTCCTTTCCTCGATCTTGATATCTATATCAATAATGGAAAGCTGAATACTAAAATTTATGATAAAAGAGATGATTTTTTTTTATCCATTTTTAGATGGTGACGTTCCCTTGTCACCATCTTACGGTGTTTATATATCTCAACTTGTACGATTCGCTCATGTATGTAACAATGTTTTAGATTTTAACGAGAGAAATTTATGTATTACTGAAAAATTATTACACCAGGGTTTTCGATATCACAAACTAGTCAAAACATTTACTAAATTTTATCATCGGTATAAGGACATCATTCGTAAATATAGCTCAACATTCAGACTTCTTATACGTTCAGGTATTTCACATCCAAATTTTTATGGAAATATTCTTTATAAAGCACAAAGGTGTCAGTATTCACCTCAAAAACTAACAAAACCTTTGAATAGACTTATTAAGAAGGGATATAGTTACGATACTGTTGTCAGGTCATTAAAGATTGCATATTATCGCGTTAAAATTGATTCACTTATAGGGTCTTTGCATCGGAACTAAACACATTTATTTAAAAAACAGTTTTTGGCATGACACGGGTTATGTTCTTCTCATATATGTTATGATGGTATGATACTAAACCACTAACGGGAAGGATTGTGCCTGATGTTCATTTGATGAAATCATAATCTTTCAGTCAGTTAAATTGAAGTCTGGAGCTGGCATGTCATTTAACTGCTAGTAGTCTGTTGTTATTTATGTATTATTGTCATTTTGTTTATTTTCTTTGGTTACATCTTCTGACATCAGACTCGGACTTCTCTTGAACTGAATTTTAATGTGCGCATTGTTATGCGTTTACTTTTCTACATTGGCTAGAGGTATAGGGGGGGGGTTGAGATCTCATAAACATGTTTAACCCCGCCGCATTTTTGCGCCTGTCCTGAGTCAGGAGCCTCTGGCCTTTGTTAGTCTTGTATTATTTTAATTTTAGTTTCTTGTGTACAATTTGAAAATTAGTATGGCGTTCATTATCACAGAACTAGTATATATTTGTTTAGGGGCCAGCTAAAGAACGCCCCCGGGTGCGGGAATGTCTCGCTACATTGAAGACCTGTTGGTGACCTTCTGCTGTTGTTTTTTTTCTATGGTCGGGTTGTTGTCTCTTTGGCACATTCCCCATTTCCATTCTCAATTTTAGATTTGACATACTGACAAATCATTTAGATGTGAATGTTGAGGATAAAACAATGTTAAACAATGTTAAAGGAGGAGGGTGATATGCATGTCATAATATTATTTTGAACACAACCGAGTTTGCTCGTTTTCATTGTCTTAATGTTATTGCGTTTTTATTTTCCTTGATACATTGTAGACAAATTTATGATATGAATATAATTCTGCACCTTACTTGGTTTGAATACCGCAGTTGTATTTAAATAACTGTTGATTCATGATTCATGATTATTCGTTGTATACTCGTGGTTTTCATGGGCACAAATTAACCACGAAATTTAATGTTCTACGAATTGCAAATTTTCTATCAGACAGTATACATATTTTTGCAATACCACAAACACACATATATACGTAAAGGCAAGTTTGTCGCACACCCACGAATATAAATAAATCCACAGTATACTATTGATGTTTGACCAGTTATTTTTTTTTTTATTGTTTAGTGTTTTTATAACAGTTGTAAACAAATCTAAACCAGTCATTCTAAATATCACCTCAAAATCCTTAACAATAAATTATTCAGTCTTTTAGTCAGTTTAATTTTCAGATTACTTAACTGACCGAGATTAGTTCAGTTGTGTTCAAACAATTTGTTTGCAGTCAATTAAGTGTTGTCTAGTAACGTTGTAGACAATTAGTTATGCCGTTATTCTGTAAAGATGAATGACAAATATTGAATAGTCTGAACAATGTAAACATCTTTAGAGTAAATATTTTTACTGAAATATGTTTAATGTTATATCTAGTATTTTTTGTGTAGCCATGCCTTATATTTAAGTCAACTGGAATGAGCATAATTATATTACCATCGAAAACTTTATCAGCAATCATTCTGACACACTTTTCATAAACACACGCCGGTGGAATAACTGTTGCTCCATATTAATTTACAGGGATTGTGAAAAAAACAGGTTGACACGACATACTCGTTTACCTGAACAATTTGGAATATTATTTGTAGGTGTCCACGATCCAGTAGCTCCACAAACATAAAAGTCTTTTAGAACAGCACCACGTACAACTGTATAAGTTTCTTTACAGACAAATGTACAAAACTGACCGTAATCAGTCCGCCAGTTATTGCATAGTAAAGCTCCGTTCACCGGAACACTAATTGGTGGACACGGATTTGCTTAAATAGATAGATAAAATGCAAACTTTACCGTGAAAATAAAATGTCATGAAAATGGGAGAATAAATAACAGAAAAATAGTATCATATAGTGTACTGAACTCGAATGTAAATTAAAAAAGGAGAAGTCCATAGAACCCTTACACAAATCAAATATAAAGCTTGTAACCCAACGGAAGAATGGAAAGCAGACGTCATATTCCTGTTTTGGAACAGGCATTGCATTGTTGATTCAACATCGTTAAATACATGTAGCTAGCTGAATTTTTTCTTTTTTGCCTTTTTCCAATACGTTGTTAATTTATTTTCAACTGTTTGAGTTTAAGTAGGTCTTTTGGTTTTTATCATTTAAGGAGCTCGCAGGTATAAATCAATTGTTATTTTTCAAATATAGGATCTCGCTACTTTTTTCTATAAATGAACTTTATCATATAAATATCAATAAAAAAATAAAATAAACTAGAGGCTCTGAAGAGCCTGTGTCGCTCACCTTGGTCTATGTGCATATTAAATTTAAACAAAGGACACAGATGGATTCATGACAAAATTGTGTTTTAATGTTGGTGGTGTGTTGGTAGATCTTACTTTATTTAATAATCTTGCTGCTTACAATTATCTCTATCTATAATAAAATTGTCCCAGAAGTGACAGTGGAAAATATTTTGTAAAAGTTTACAAAAATTTACAAAATTTATGAAAATTGTTAAAAATTGACTATAAAGGACAATAACTCCTTAAGGGGTCAATTGACCACTTTGGTGAAGTTGACTTATTTGTAGTTCTTACTTTGCTGTACATTATTGCTTTTACATTTCATCTCTATCTATAATAATATTCAAGATAATAACCAAAAGCTGCAAAATTTTCGTAAATTACCAATTCAGGGGCAGCAGCCCAACAACACGTTGGCAGATAGATCTTGACCTAATGAACAATTTTATCCTAGTAGATTTTCTCTTACTGCTTTGGTTTTAGAGATATGAGCAAAAAACTGCATTTTACCCTATGTACTATTTTTAGCCATGTCGGCCATCTTGGTTCACAGGCAGGGTCATCGGACACATTTTTCAAACTAAATACCTTAATGATGATTGTGTTCAAGTTTTGTTAAATTTGTCTTAGTGGCGTCAGAGGAGAAGATTTTTGTAAAAGATTACAAAAAAATTACCAAAAAAATGTTAAAAATTGACTATAAAGGGCAATTACTCCTTAAGGGGTCAACTGACCATTTTGGTCAAGTTGACTTATTTGTAGCTCTTTCTTTGCTGAACATTATTGCTGTTTACAGTTTATCTCTATCTATAATAATATTCAAGATAATAACCAAATAAGCAAAATTTCCTTAAAATTACCAATTTAGAGGCACCAACCCAACAACGGGTTCTCCAATTCATCTGAAAATTTCAGGGCAGATAGATGTTGACCTGATAAACAAATTAATTTCGTCAGATTTGCTCTAAATACTTTGGTTTCAGAGATATAAGCCAAAATCTACATTTTACCCCTATGTTCTATTTCTTGCCATGGCGGCCATCTTGGTTGATTGGCTGGGTCACCGGACACATTTTTTTAATATAGATTCCCCAATGATTATTGTGGCCAAGTTTGGTTTAATTTTGCCCAGTAGTTTTAGAGGAGAAGATTTTTGTAAAAGTTAAAGACGACGGACGACGGACGGAAAGTGATGAGAAAAGCTCACTTGGCCCTGTGGGCCAGGTGAGCTAAAAAATGGGGTCACCGTTCATTTAAGCTCACAATCTGCCTTCGACAGAAACATACATTTGAGTAAAAGCACTTTTTTCTGTTGAACTAATGTTAATTACAGAATTCGCTTAGACTTTCTCATCTGAATAAATAGGACCGCGTTTAGCTGAATGTTTCTACATAAAAGACAACTTACGTCGTAAACTGATACTAAACAAGCAGTTTGTACTTAAACCGTTCGTTGGCTTAACTGCAGTATAACTAACGTTGAAATCTCCCCATGGAAATGTAAACTTATTAGAGGGATAGTTAGCTGTAACCTGCATCGCAAAATTATGTGGATCAACAAATGTAGGTTTTTGCCATTCAACTAAACCTGTTAGTGCTGATGTTGTTATGTATTTGTTGTTCGGACAACTCTTCATTTCCGGTGGCTGAATGTCTGGAAAAAATGTGTTCGAAAAAACCAAACGTTAAAGTGTATCAATTCAACGAATACTATAACAAGATCTAAAAGTTTTTAATAACTTTTTGCAATGATTTTAGTAATGAAAACAATACCAATGTTCGATACAATTGTATGTACTAGACACTTGTTTTTATCAATAATGACAGTTCTATGAAACGTTGGACAACATCTGTTTAAATACAAAACTGTATACAAAGTCTCTTTCGAACACATTATTTCTACTCCAAGCCGATAAGTATTTGCTGTAACCCATTTGTTAGGAAGCAGCCAACATCAATAAGTTTTAGGTGACAGTGCTCAAGAAGGCGTCGCTAATACCTTCGGTGGTGGTGGAGGGGGGAGTATACACAAGGTGATAGGACTTGCTGTTGGAATAGGTAACTTTTTCCAGCTTGAAAATATGGGAATAGATTGGGAAAACTATCAAAAATATACATTACGCACAGAGTATTATTCTTAAATCTTCCACTATTTGGCACAACTTTTTGGAATTTTGAATCCTCGATGCTCATCAACTTTGTACTTGTTTGGCTTTATAAATATTTCGATATGAGCATTACCGATGAGTCTTATGTAGACAAAACGCGCGTCTAGCGTACTAAATTATAATCATGGTACCTTTGATAACTATTCAAACACATCCCAAGAAATCCAACCAAAAAGGGAATAGGTTACAAATTTAGCTACGCAATAAATGAAAAGATATACCATTTTAAGAACTACATTATATGAAAAGGGTGGGGTAACAGAAACCCAGTAACACTCCAATCAATTAAATATTGAACTGACCCCCATCCTGCTAATTCCTGATTACAATAAACCTAAAACCGTATCGACTTAACTAGAATTCTTACCAACATCACACATTTTACCAGTCCAACCACTAGAGCAGGAACATTGATAATTGTCCACTGTGTTTGTACATATTGCTCCATTCTTGCATGGACTACTAGCGCAGAAGTTGTAAACTGAAATGAATAAATATTGCAACAGGCAACTTTTAATTGATGTGATACTTGATATACTATTTTATAATCTTATAATTTGAGCATGCTTCGTCAATTAGTATTGATATTGCGAATTTGAGTTTTTTTTTTTTATACCGGTGACATATTTGTGATTCTCTGTTACATTTATTATTATTCCTGAAATGTAGAGCTCTCTATTGTTTATAGTGTTGAATGCGGTATGCTGATTTCTATACTCTTTTAATACTGTATTACCTTTAATAATCTTTAGTCTGTATTCACATTGAAGTTGTAAGATTCCTATTGTAACATAAAAAAGAGAAGTGTCTAAAGTGCAAAAATATAAATCACTTTAAGTACCTTCTTACATGTACCTTGTGACGTTATTCTGCTCCATGTTGCATTCACAGTTCTATTAATGTAGAGCTTTGCAAAATGTTTAGACAAATGTCTGAAGTTGAATGCTATTTTGATTTCAATGTATTTGTATTATGTTGTAGGAATTGCTAAAAAAAGTAGAACTTATTGAAAGTTTTTATATTACTAACATGCGCATCGGGGTTTTATTCCACTCCATGTTGCATCCGATTGACATATTCTACTAGACAACCCATCCACCAAAATGTATTCACTCTGACAGATGTATGTTACTATACTATTATATGTATAGGTACCTCCAGTTAAGACACCATTTGCTATAGGTCCAGGATTTCCACAGTTCACAACTACAAAGTTAACAGTTCATGCATTGTCTTTGTATCATTTTATTATTTCATTTTAAGTTTGGATGATTATAACAGTCCAATTGATATCACTGACTTTACCTTTTTCCATTTTTTTAAATTATATTCAATTGCAATAGCTTCATTTGCCTGATATTGAAAAACGTTGAAATATGATGCTATATGATTAAACCTTTTTGGTAGTTTTACTGTTACTTTCTACTTTCATACTCCTTCGAATTTTTTTCGAACTCAGAATAAATATTTCTAAACATAATACTATTCTAATAACAACAGTTACCCTATTGATGGAAGAATTGCTAGAAACTGCTACTTTTTCTGACAACACTTCAAATTTCCAAAATTACAGTAAATGTTTTTGTATGACAGAAAATGAAATATCTTATAATGAAAATAAGTGAATTCGAACCAATATAGAACGTTATAAATTTTTTTAACTTTCACTGACATGTTAGTAAAACTATGTTTAATACTGACAATATACACATTTTATCAATTCTACCTAAAGTTTTAAAAGTTTTAACGTAATAAGCCGTCTGATGGATTAAATGAATTGTTGACCATTCGAATGAGTAACACAAGAACAATTGAATCGTGTTTGAACGATAAGTTGATTGGTTGACGTGCTGCATAGTAAAAATATGCACGCGCTTGCTCTTCAACTTTGTACTTGTTTGGCTTTATAAATATTTTGATATGAGTGTCACTGATGAGTCGTATGTAGACGAAACGCGCGTCTGGCGTAGTAAATTATAATCCTGGTACCTTTGATAACTATTTTACGTACCTATGATATTTGGTTATCTGAATCGTAGGTTCGAAATCTTTGGGATTACATTGAACCATAAAACTAACCGCCATATAGGATATTCACTTTATCATGATACATGGTTTTTGCTGACCTATAAGATAATCTTAAAATCGAGTTTAATAGATACGTTATGACAAAGACTTACGAGATCCACAGCATTCTCCATAAAATCCTACTACGCAGCTACAGGACAAGCCATCTGAAGTTCCTCCATTGTGACAAAACTCATTGCATCTGGCGATTTCTCTCTTATTACCGGGAATTTGGCATATTGGTACACAGTCGAGGTTATTAAAGTAAAACAATTCTCGTGAACGAGAGCGTATTCCATTACATTCGCTCTCACAAATACCCCATGCTTCCCATGTCTCCCATCTGCAACACTGTTCCCAATCTGCGATTAAATCACATTCCACATTTCCTATTATCGAATTAACCCAAACGAAAAATAGTAGACTGAACGTCTGAAAGAAGTATTTAAATTGCCTTTAGGGAAAATATTGACAAAAATTACTGAAATATATGTTTTTATTATTCTAAAAGCACAAAAGGCAGCCTTGAAATGATTTATTCAATCCAATTGTAGATCGATATTATTGTTTAGTCAGAGAACTTTCAAACAAAGATATACTATTAAAAATAAAATGAATCATCCAAATATTTAAAAAACCATATAAGTTTGTTTATTCTTGTTAATAGATACACAAATAAACTTATCATTTGTAAAATATATCACAGTACATTGCAATACAGGTTTGATTTCTATAAAATGTATTTGTATCTTTTTTAACTTGGTAAATATTTAATTTTATCTTACATTAGTACAAAACAATTTAATATAAATTATACCTTACCATTATTGGTTACGGAATATGTATTTCTGAACCCAATGGTGCATCCAGAAAATTTAAATACCTACTATTACGTACTTGATTTAGCAATTCCCATTTGGACTTGATGTGGTACAAAACTTCCATTATACAGACATATATCAATCTGTTCAACAAGTCGTATACATATTAAAGGGTAAGGTAATTTTGTAAATACTTGTAACGTCCGTTTATTTTTATTTTAGTTGATATAGATTAACATAAGGTTGTACCTAATCTAAATTCATAGTTTCTATTTAAATGCTTAGGAAAAAAATCTTTTTAGTTGTGGTGAAATGGCAGCATCTGCACAATTAATTGTTCAATGAAATGTATATAACAGAATGCGTTAAAAACAAACAACAAATAATAAAGTAATTTTCTAAAATTCAGTATTTCAAAATCAACAATCACTATATGATCTAGTAGTCTCTCGTAGTACATTGATCAATAATTGTTAACCCCAAAGAAAGACGTAATTTAAATATGTTTTTGTCTTTATGTTATTTTCCAGACAAATCCGATGCTAGTTTTGAGGTGCAAATCCAGTGGTAATTTTAAGAAAAGCAAAATAGTTTTGCTTCAAGGTCACTTATATCATTAAACAGCATGTCAGCGCACATGCTTTTGGTTTTTATAACCTTCTGTACCATAAGTGTCTTTGGAGAAAACGAGACATCTGTAAGTAATTTTAGAATTAAATCATATTCTCGAGAAGTTACCACATACTTTATAATATTCGATAAATGGTAACCAGGATAACGGTCTAATACATCCAGACTTAAATCTCAAATTCGAAATTTATTTTTTTGAAATATTTTAAACACTCAAATCAGAAACGTTTTAGTTATACTAATAATATATATCGTATTGTTAGTCAAGTATGATAGGTTTAATATTTTCTGCAATAAAACTAAACGATATAATATATAATCTGAGATTTCACCGGTTCTAAAACTGGCACTGTTGAAAATGAATTTGACTGATGGCACTCGCTGTTTTCATTGATATAACAAGTGTAAAAATCACTCTAAGGTAAGACAAAGAAATGTCGCTATCTAAAATAAATGGACTTCTTCACTTTGATTTGAATAAAAAATATAACAAAGAGGATATTATTTTCAGAAATAATGATTACAACCAAACAATATTGAATACATATACTATAATCGAACGGGGTAAATTACTAGACATAACTGTATGCGTGTTTCTATTATTATCTACAGTGTCACGTATCTGCCTTGAAGAAACATTTTCATGTGCATCAAAATAAACCTACAGAGACAGACGGTATTCCCAATGGAACATCATTGAAACTAAATTGCAAATCAGCGAGTCAGTTTTCCTGGGCTTTTTGTCAAAACGGGCAATGGACAGTAGAAGATACTAACTGTAAGTTTATCTTTATCGATTTTCGTCTAGCTACAAAATTCAAAGAGATTGATTGATTGAATGTTGCTTACTGCAGAAAACGAAGTGTTGTAAAAAGTTCTTATGGAGAAGACTGGAAAAATATTACGTTATACATATTAAAAGACATCATGGGTTGACATCATTTATATCTCCCTCTCGCATTATTAACGTATCAAGAAATCTTCAGACACTTTAAAAAATCTGTTAGATTTCCAATGAATTCGTCACAATCAGTCTCATTATCTTGGGCGTTTTATTCATACATATGCAAAACATATTGCAAAATAGCATTTTTCTACCTTATTCATAGTGATAAATCGTGAACATAATGTTATTTTGATTCATTGATTCACTATTCTCATTTTTGTAATCAATGACTAGGTTCTTTAGAAAATACAAAAGCATTAGCAAAACCTTTAAAAAGAAGAAAGCGAGGATGGTTTTGGGTGATAATAGGGGTTGTCACCTTAATTGCTAGTATATTCAGCTGTCCTAGACCAACCCCACGTAAGTAATATTTTCCATAATTATGTAAAGATGTGTGTTTAAAGATAATGCATCATTTTTAAGATATATCATAAATTAATTCTTAGAAAAAGAACTAATATGCAGATCATTGATGTCGAAAGAGTAAGTTCTATATGGCCATAACTGTCTAGCTACATATTGAAAGTAAGACTTATTGACCAATAACAAAACGAATCATAGCAAATACAATGACTCAAATTGAGAATGGAAATGGGGAATGTGCCAAAGAGACAACAACCCGACCATAGAAAAAAACAACAGCAGAAGGTCACCAACAGGTCTTCAATGTAGCGAGAAATTCCCGCACCCGGAGGCGTCCTTCAACTGGCCCCTAAACAAATATATACTAGTTCAGTGATAATGAACGCCATACTAATTTCCAAATTGTACACAAGAAACTAAAATTAAAATAATACAAGACTAACAAAGGCCAGAGGCTCCTGACTTGGGACAGGTGCAAAAATGCGGCAGGGTTAAACATGTTTGTGAGATCTCAAACCTCCCCCTATACCTCTAGCCAATGTAGAAAACAAATGGTATGTGTGTATTTTTTTGATGTTGTTAAAAACTCACGTTCTTGCGTTAAATTCTATGCAAATAGCGCTCTATTTTATTTGCCACAAAAATTTTTTGGACGATAAACGTAGAGTGTATGCGTTGACAAACAAAAGCTGTTCATATAATGTTGAAAGTTTACATGCCTATCTTAAGTATTCAGTTTGTCGATACCTGCGCTCTGTGTTTCCTCTTACTTAGTTTGTTTGATATCATGAGGTTCACAAGGTAATTATGTTAGGTGTGTATTGGATGTGAAAAGTAAAATCACAAAAATACCGAATCTGAGGAAAATCTAGTCGGAAAGTCCATAATCACATGGCAAAATCAAATGACAAAGAACATAAAAACGAATGGACTAGAACTGTTATATTCCTAACTTGGTACAGGCATTTTCAAATGTAGAAATGGTGGATAAAACCTGGTGTTTATGCAGATATAGGAAGATGTGGTATATGTGCCAATCAGACAACTCTCCATCAAAGTCACAATTATAAAAGTAAACCTTTATAGGTCAAGGTACTGGCTTCAACACGGAGCCTATGATCACATCGAACAGCAAGCTATGAAGGGCCCCAAAAATTACTAGGGTTAAACCACTCAAACGGAAAAAACAACGGTCTAATCTATATAAAACAACGAGAAACGAGAAACACTTAGGAACCACGTAAACAGACGACAACCATTGAATATTTGTTTGTTTTATGGCAATAGGGATAAAAACACGATGTTGACTGCTGTGATCCTATGTTTGACATTTATATCTATAACGTCTGTTCTTTTGTTCACACCTGGTTGTTTTGTTCACACTTGTTTGTTTTGTGCACATCTGTTCAATTTATTCACATTCGTTGTCAATAGAATATGACTGGCAGTAGGAGTTAGTCTAGCCGTTTACCTAGCTATAAAACCAGGTTTAACCCAACATTTTCTACCTAAGAAAATGCCTGTAACAAACTCAAGAGTATGACAGTTGTTATCCATTTGTTTGATGTGTTTGAGCTTTTTATTTTGCCATTTGATAAGGAACTTTCCTTTTTGAATTTGCCTTGGAGTTCGGTATTTTTGTGATTTTACATTTTATAGGATCAAAGCTTTAATTACTATTCTTTGTCTGTATGAAATAACAGATAGGACTGCAACAGAGAAAAATGATGTGGATGAAAGCATTTACAGATCATGGTTCAGCTTTTCACCCAAAATTGTACAGAATAGAGAGCTTTAAAGGACCACTTGTGGCAAAAAATTATGAAAAAGCCTTATTTATGACAAAACAATAAAACATGACAAACTATTACATTGAAAATCACTGCAATACAATACAGTTTCCAAAAACTGGAAAAATCATGAATAGAATGTTGCGGGTAAAACTTGTTTGTGAGCGCTTGACCGATCATTCTTTAACATGGAACACTGGAGTAAAGTCACAACATAGAACAAAATATAAACTATCAGTTATGATTGGCGTATGAGGCACGAAACGATACCACTAATATAAAGACATAAAGTATAGATTATTTGAGTACTTTCAGTTAACTATTTTCAAGGAAAAAACGTATTAATACATCAATTTTGCTATTTAAATTAATTTTCAGGAGATTCAACTAAACCGTTGATATACAATTGTCCATATGACAGGACAGTTATAGCACTTCCAATGCAGTACTATGCATATGTTACATTTACACCCCCTACAGCATGGGACAACAAAGACGGATCAATTAGGTATCACATTAAGCAAGAAATTTGAATAAATTGTTGAATTGTTACTTTTTGGTAAAATGTCAATTCTAATTTTCATTGCAAATATCAATAAACATCTAATACGAGCTGTTTTGTAGAATACTCCTCTTGGTTTCCAAGAATCAAAATCCTGAGCGTGTATAGTGAAAGTGAAAAAGTAGAAAAAAATTTCAAAGGCAAATTAAGAACTGACAAAATCAAATGCTATCAACTCAGATCATAAGTCGGTCATAGGTGACGCCTTCCGGTACGTTTATACGGCGATTATTAGTTTTAAAATGTCGTAGTTGATAATAATTATAACCAGATACCATAAATCATGTTTTGTATTCATTATTGTAAGGTTTCATGCGACTTTTGTAAATTAATATAAGTTTTATTGGAAATATTTAAGTGTTTTGCACCTGTATTTTGAATATGTAATGTAATAAAATTGAAATTACATACATGCAAACTTAAAAATAGCTGAATAATTATTACAATATTATTCAGCGTTTTCCGAAGTGAGCCATACAATCCCAGTGGTCAGTTTTTTCATCATGGTGGTATTCCAACTAAAGTTGGCTATTATGCTCGAGATAAAGCGGGAAATATGGCAACGTGCAACTTCAACATTTATGTAAAAGGTAAACACATTGTCAATTATGTAACGGATGCCTAATTGTATACAAAAATAAAATGCTAAGAAAAAATTACACATGTATTAAGGATGTACTTAGGTTATCTAATGTAAGATTAAATAAATCAAGAATTCAAAAATGTTCTTTAAACTAGAAGAGTATTAGTTAAGGATCAAAGTAAACTTAACACATAGATAGGTCATGGAGCTACTTTTGGAGATATTTGATTTATAAAATATGGCTGGAAAAGGCTGACTCGGACTTTAACCTCCTATTTGCATTGGTATTATTTAGGTCTCAAATCAAAGAAAGAAAATCAAGAATCTGCTTAAAATTTAGCAAATGACCTTAAAAGAGCTATCAAGTCTTATTTAAAAGATATGTGTTATCGGGCAAAATGTTTTACTTTGTATCGTATGGCAAAACATCAAGGAGTCCGAACATATTTGACACTTATTCCCAAATCTCACCTAAATACATCTTTAACAACATTGAAGAACCCTTTTTTCTGCACCATAGCCATATTTTGACAATTAACGTCTTTATAAAATTAAAGTTATCAAAGGAAATTGAAAATATATTGCATATGAGGAAATGGATAGCTTTTCAATAAAAAAGAAAATTATAGCCAAAGCAGGGTCGGAATCAGAGCTCTGCATCAGGTAAACATAACCCATAATCAAAAGGTTTAAATTTGTATCATATCCGCATTTTCATACAAGTCCTGATTTCTTTGAATATATTTTGTCAAGTAGTTTTAAAACAAAAGTAACTAGATTTGCCATTGCAAGCAATAGCGGAGGATGTCACCCCGTACTGGACATTGTCACAGTAGCAGCAACCAGTTTGAGTGTACCGAAGACTCATGGCACGTCTAATATACATGCCTTTGACACCCCCTTTTTTCTCTTCACGTAGAATAAGATTGATGTCTATATATAGTTAGGGAACTCTTTTGAATCTTAAATAAAACACACGCGCTAGGAGAAAGGTGGTGTCACGTGATATTCAAGTATAATTATTATCGTGGACTAATTACATCAATAGTCTTTTTAGAGGGGACCTCGAAAAAACCAGCATGTGTATATATTGACGGAGCGGCATACTAACTGTTCATTTTGTTCTTCAATAGCTCGCGTATCAAACGATACATGTATCTTATATTGTACAATTTATTATTAATATTAATATTAATATATTGTAAAATAAAAGTGCAGAAATGTCACTTATGTGTACTCTTCGTGTTTCTCTTTCTCTCAGTGGTGATTTTCTCTTCAAAGCACGATTTTTGTATAGAATAGAAGCACGTTACATTATATATAAGTATTCTTCTAGCATATTCTATAAGATGATTTCAATGCAGATTTGTTTTTGATCGTATGCACATACTGATGATTTAAGAATTTTCAAATTTGCGAGTGTTTTATGTGTTTCATGACAACGGCGGCCATTTTGAAAATTTCAAGTACAGATGACATTTCAATAGCATTTAATCGGGAAAGAGCTTAAAATTAAGAAAAAAATGGTACTTTGATGTTTTTTCCCATATGGGTCAATATTGCGCTTTTAGCCTTTAATTCCATGATAACAGAAGTAATCCCAAAAATTCCAACGGCAATGAATTTTACAGTTCATATTATTGTTACGAAGGAGGAGGTTTGGGGGTCGTATGTATAACGGTTGATAAACTATGAATAAATTGAGGAATTATTTTAGTTTTTTCACGTTTAGACTGTTTCCATGGCAACGGTAGCCATTTTGAAAGTTTTGAAGATTGATTTAACGCTTTCGAATGATGAGTTATAATGTCTGAAAGTTTTATTTAATTTGCACCATTTTTCGGTTTTTCATATTTTTGCCGTTTTCATGGTAACGGCGTCCATCTTGAAAATTACAGACCCTAACTGCACATCTGCACATGGGGATTGTCATTACGGTGCAGTTTTATCAATGAATGTCAAGTCATCTCTGAGAACTAAGCTGGGCAAAAAATGTGGAAGAATAATTCGGAATAATAACAATGTATTACCCCTATTACCAAAGGGGTGACATAATAAAAGAGCTCCTACTGGTAAAAAAAGATGGAAGAGCATTTCGGAACAATAACAATAAATCACCCCAATTACCATAGGGTTGGCATACTAAAAGAGCTCATACTGCTCTCAAACATATTATTATTTATTCCCATTCGCTTCAATTTGTCAGATATCTCTGTTAACGGTATGGTTCCGAAATTTTGAAGTTTGTATCATCAAAAGTATCTGGTTTCGCTGACAGATATATTTGATATTTTACCATAATGTTCTCTGAAAGCTACATTCATGTCCACAATCAGTTTTCTTTACGTTCCTTCTAACACAAGATGTTATTCATACCATGATTTTCATAAACCCATTTAGAGTGTTTTGATTCGATTTGATTGTTGGTGTTTTAACACTATTTTTTAACACCGCATTTATGCTATTTCATGGCGGCCAGTTTTTATTGGCGAAGGAAGCCGGAGTGCTCGGAGAAAACCACCGACCTTCGATATGAGAACTGAAAATCCCAGTCAATTGAGATTGGAGTCGAGTGCACCTGTACGAGTGTAGAATGTTTTGGTCTGGACAGATATGATATGGGTGTATTTGTTTTAATCTTGGGGTGTCAATGCTTTCCAAAAGAGTTGATTCAGGCGCCGCTAATAAGTTATAAAGTAGACGCTTCCGTTGAAATATATTATTATTTTCAATAGAAACTTTATATTATTGTATATGTGATAATTATTAACTAGAGACAGCATAGTATGGCTGCAATCAACTGTAGGTCCACAAAAGGCTTTCGTCGGTATGATCTGCCTAGAAGGTTTGTGATGATTAGAAATATCAATGAAAATGTCATAAATTTAATATTTCACTATTTAAAATAAACTATCAGAAACCCAAATGGTTTATCTACTCTTATGCATATTTGAGTAAGTCAGACATACCAAATTTGGTACAAAATGTTCGAGCTTTTATTTAACATTGTGTCTTTTAACATTGTGTCTTAACTTCGAATATGTATGTTTGTCATTTTTTAAGACAACAATTTAAATCATAGAGTGTAAACATCGTTTGCATTTTCCTGTTTTGAACTACATACAACATGTTCAAAATATTCAGAATGATTGTGTTTTCCAGTCATACGATGTCAACTGCGTTCGATCACAATACCTAATGGATATAGAAACTGTTATCCTAGCAGTGGTACACATTTACTATTGGGAACATTCTGTTGGTATGGTTGTTACCAAGGACATACATTGAAAGGAGCACCATCAAGGATAAAATGTTTAGAAACAGGTCAATGGTCAAGTCCAAATGAGCCATATTGTGAAAGTAAGTGTATAGCAGGAAAACGTGTTCATTAGAGACACTTTTTGAATTCATCTAGGCATTATTTGTACAACGCTGGAACGCAAATTATATACTGAGGTTGGTAACATGTTCTTTATTTTGTTCAAATTATGCATGATTCAATGCCACTTGATGCTCAGAATATAACAGTCATTCTATTTGATGTTCTTTAGTGTTATAAAATAAAATTAACGGTCGCAATTTCACTGCATCAGAGTTTCATTCTGATAATTAATGTATCTTCACCAATGTTAAAGACATAATGTACATGTATGCAAGGCAAAATCTGACAAAAATAATACTAATGTTTAACAGATGATGCAACAAAAAAGCACAACAGTTAAATCAAACCAGGACAGCGATCTGTTATTTCAGATATACATTATATAATATATGAAATGATTCTAAATTGTTTGACATTGAATTTCAAAAGAACAGTTTACCGTAGTTTAATGACAGTTCAAAGTAATAACTATAATGCTATTTGGCTGGTGAACCCCTACTGGGTATTATAGTTTATTAGCATGTGTATAAATCAATATGACCAATGGTGGTATTAACATTTACTGAACCAATTTTACTGATCAATTCTTTTTGTAAAGTTAACATTTAATTTGCTTTACCTTTTCTCTGCTGATTTTGGTAATGTACATTCTTGTTTGATAAATCTATTGTGTTAAGAAATATATTTTAATATATTGTAACGCAATGCATCACATTTTATTTTGATGTATTATAATGACTTCTCTGAAGAAAGCTTTTAAGGTTTAGTAAATTAGTATTTCTTTGTTTCAATATAACTTTACGTTTACAGAAAAACAGTGTTCAAAAATTGTGCCACGTGGTCTGTTAAAGGTTTCGTGCACAGCAGCTAATAACTTCCGATCTATATGTACATTTCAATGTGATGAAGGATTTGATATTCCTAAAGATCAAAGGAGAACTAAAGTTTGCTTGGCTTCAGGAAGATGGACTGAATACTGGACTGATCCACAGTGTGTTGGTAAATAACTGAACTTTAAACTAATATGAGCTAGATGTCCGATAATATGTTGATTGCAAAGGATTAATCTACTTTCATTTGTAATCACTAATAAAACTGATAAAAAAACAAACCTTATTCCTGTTTCTAATTTCTAATTTTGGATCCTCAATGCTCTTCAACTTTGTACTTGTTTGGCTTTATAAATTTTTAATATGAGCGTCACTGATGAGTCTAATGCAGACGAAACGCGCGTCTGGCGTACTAAATTATAATCATGGTACCTTTGATAACTATCTAACAAATAACGATATGTACAAGGGTCTAATCCTAAATTCATACCTTTTATTATTAGGAGCTAGAATGTAGGTTAGCGTTTTTCACGTGATGTATACTTCATCAACACATTTTGACCTGTAGTAAAAGAATTTTAAATAGACAAACGCTATATTTGTATCTAGTCATCGTAGAAGTAACACTTTTACGACAATTCTTTTTTGAGCGACTTTTATTTTAGTATCTTGTCTGAACTTTCCCCTTTTCCATAACAATGAATATTTAGTTAAAAGCCCATAACAAAGGAAAAATGATGTATAGCATATCGAAGTTAAACAGCATTAACAAAATAAACCAAATAAAAACGACGTACACACTAACGACGATTTAAATTAACTGCACAGTCACTGTAATTTAATGTTGCATTTCTATAAATATTGACAATGCAATTTCCCATAGGAACTCCTTTTACGGCTAAAACTTTTACACTTTTACTATGAAGTTTTGAACAAAATCTTATCCTAGAATTGAAAGTTAATATGCACCACAATTTTTTTCAAAGGTCAAAATATAGGGCTGTGCGACAAAAGTTCAACGTTTATTATGTCCTGAACTTCTCAGAGTTTAAACTAACACTTATTTTCTTAACTACCCCTACCTCGAATGAAAGGTTTCCACAGATTTCAATGTAAACAATATGCACATATTTATTTACTGGTAACATTCCCAAGTTATGTCTCTGTGAGATGGAACACAGAGAGCATAACTGGGAACCAGTGTGTAAACAAAATTAACTTTCTATGAATATTCAAGATCTCCCCAAAAGAGGCGTGTTTTGAGGAACAGCTGTATTTACAAAGTGCAACCTATAGATAGGATAAATTCATATTTATAGTAAGTTGAGTCAAGATATTCAGTGTATGCACCAACACTATATAAGGTAAATCATAAAAAGAAATGTATAATTTGAAATATCACAATACGGAATGATCTTATATCTCTTATTTTGTTTGGTATATGTTATCGGCAATAAGTGAAATTAGGCATTAAGCTTACATCCTAAAGAATAAGGTAACGCATAGGCAGTAAACATATTTCCTGAATAAATTAAAATGTTAAACATTTCCTATGATTTAAACTAACGTCCTGACAATCATGTCTAGGGATGATGTCAATCCCTTGAAAAAAATGAGAGTAAAAATAAAGAAATTTATTCAAATCTTTAAGAATATATGTAAACTTGTTTTATAGTGTTTTTTTTAAAAGTGGTCTAATTGACAATCATACTATGTGTCCCTATTTTTATATCGATATAAAATGGTATTTAAATTTACTTGTTACCAATTGGTGCAAAGGTAAGGCACATACGTGTTAACAGATAGTTTTGCTATCATTTGTACCTGATAGTCGTCCAATACCTTTGTGTAGAGCAGAATTCTTTTTCATAAGGAAAAAGTTATTTCCAATTGACCATAGTAAATTCATTTTTCCAAATTCTTGCAGTTTGCATGTCCTGAATTTGACCACACAATACTACTCTGTGATTGAAGATATCTTTGCTTCCCGTGAACAATAACTAGTTCTGTACATTAGCAATAATTTAGATATAACCTTAGCTGTAAATAAAGAACCTTTGTCACTTTGCTAGTTATGTGGCACACCAAATATTGTGAAATATTTTAGAAAAGAAACCACATTTGAAGCATTGTTTTTGCATTAGAACGCTATTACTATTAATATTTTAGGTGATCTTGGTACAGCATAAGAAAATATAGTTTTAATCCCACTTTAATTTAAAATCGATTAAATAAACCTGTCCTCTTCTGCAATCTCTTTCTCCTATTCCAAAAATGTAATAATTGCACTATGGAATCAAGGAAAATGTTTGCAAAACCATTGTTGGTTGTTTATTTCTACGGTCTTTAATAATTATGGGCAGCTTTAAAATGTGTCTTTATGCATTCCCCCAAAATACTATACAATTCTGTATCAAGCCAGGACTATGACAGTGATTGAGCTTTTGATTTTGCCATTTGACTAGGGAATTTCCGTTTTGAAACTTTCTCGGATTCGGTATTTTTTTTAATTTTATCTTTTCCTCTAGAAAAACATAAACTTTGTTATTTCCCTCATAATTCTCATTCACTTTAGTTACCAGTCTTTCAAACCTCAAATGGTAAACAATTGTCATAACATTTTAGATTGTTATAGCCTATAGTTGCCTTAATTTCTGATTTTGAAAGGTTAATTTTGACAAATGATCATTGTACTTTTGCTATACTTTTAGGTATATAATCTTTGTTTTTTCCTGATTCAAAACTTGCAAAATTCTTGTCCCAGTTGTCTATTTTTTACCAGCTCAAACCGGTTGGCCATTTGTAAGCAAAATCACAAATAAATACGAGTAAGCATGTTTTGAATACGAAAAAAACTTGAAGATAAAAATCTTTTGAATCGGTTTATATAACATCCGGAATATCATTTTTAAAATATCATTCACCACTTCGCTGCGGTCGACAATGGTTTTTCGGGGTACCAATATGCTCTATCACCCTTTCACCTATGTGTTATTTATATGTTGAAATATGTGAGGCATACGTAGCTCTGGATGTGCCACTTTATTGTTTTTGACTAACACCTAGAAGAAATATTTTCTATTACTAACTCTTCAAATTATTACACACTGATATATTTTCGTTATGGTCCAGTGACCAATATTACATGTCTTAAATATATCTGTTTAAACATCAGTGATGTGACAAAGTTAAAATGATCAAGTGACCACTAATTGTCTAAGGTCCAGTGAATTCTGTGTGCTTATGTCTAGTGACCTTCGAATTAGTTCTGAGTTTGTACGTTCTTGGTATATAAATCCAGAGTATGTAAACACACCAAGCGGTAACAATTCTTTAAATATCTTTTTAAAGTGATAACAGAAACACGTCAGGTTGTTTTGATACATAAAAACAGACATGCAATACAAAGAAGTTCTAATCAAATTGCCTGCAACTAAAATTATATCGACATAAAGTTTTGTTAGAAAGCAACAGATGTTTATCCTATCAAACATATAACCAAATGATTTAAATGTCCTCTTGCCAGACATTCAGTGGGAATTTTCAATACTAGTAAGTATTTCTGTTTAAATAACAATTTAAAACTTCAATAGATTTAGATATTTATCCCAAAATAAGGAATCAAGTTTGTTAAGCTTTGTGCTGTTTTTATTGAGAAATATGTTCTCTTGGAATCAATTGCGGATTTAACTAATTATTACAAGAAACACAAATTATAAAAGATGTTAAAGCTTACGTTTGATACACTCGTACTTTACTACCTTTCTAAATAATAACAGCAGTTTCTTAAAGGGTCAATAAAAGACTAACCGAACGTATTGAAAGGAAATGCTTAAATCTATGTATAAACGGTTCAACAGCCTTCAATTCTCTCCACCTGGAAATTTATATTACTTCATGCTGCATCCAGTCTTTGAGTATACACATCACAATGAGCTACACATTTGTATCCGTACCATAATCTAGAATTAGCAAAAACTCGAATCAACATCTGCTAGATATATTATCACAGGCTCTTATAATACCTTGCCTTCAAAATCAAATGTCTTGTAGATTCAAGTGATTCAAGTTTACAAACACACCTTTCCATCTGAGTTAATCAAATATGTATAGACATACTCAGAGAACAATTAACTATGATCGGGAAAACATGGCTCACGCTCCAAACGTAACTCTTAATTCTTCTATTTAAATACATGTAAAATTTCTAAAGTCCTTTATTGCTGTCAAGGCGCTGCTCCCTCTACCATTTGCAGTTTAAGCCATGACAATCTAAACTGTGTTGTCTTCTGAACGACTCTGCTATCTGCATCTAGACTATTTGCATTGTCTTTGAATTGCTTACTATGTTCTCTGGCTCATTGATATCTACCTTGCCTTCGATTAGTCCCCCAATGGTGTAAATGTGTGCTTTTTCTCTAGAATATGTTTGACCTTTCAAAAACAGAACGACCTTGAAATATGTTTTGAGATTAATAAGGTCTAAGTCATTGTTTAGCTGAAACTACACCTGATTTAACTTAACAGGGAAAGTATGTTCTGTCTTCGTAATTTACAGACTAAGGCATGGTTTGTGCCATCAACATTCCTTTTCTCCCCGACAATTTGTTACTGACACAGGTCTTCAAAAAATAAGGCAAATCAAAATTCATAATCTTTTAATAAGGATTTACAGCTTTCAGTTGTATGAGATTGAATATGTTGTTTGTTTCAAAATTTTAAATGACAAATCTATACTCCTAACAATAACAAGTGTTGGGTATCTTCTAAATCATCGATAATCAAATCCCGTGCAATGGACTTACATATTAAACGTCAAACCAGAAACAACAATAATTTTGCAATCTCTTTCAAACTAATTCCGCATATTGCACATGTATTTGGTCAATATTCGATTGTTAATTATTTTGATTTCCTATCGTTATTCAATCCCATTATTTTTGGGGAAATAAAGAGCAAACATCATGTTTTAATATCATGCATCCGAAGCGCTTTTCTTGATATAACTGGTTCATTTTCACTCTCGAGACTATAATCACCTTTTATCGGAATCCAAACTTCCAAATAAAGAGTATTTTTTTTATAAAACTAATCGAATATATTGTGTGTTATATATCAACAATTAATATTGCGGTGGCATTTAAAAAAAAAAATCCTGCTTCACAATAATTATAAAATCTTCATCTTTTTTTTTTAATAAAATATCTGTGTACAATACACATTTATTCAAGATTCAATAGTTTATTAAAGTCTCACCACATACAACATGATTAAAACAAGATACAATTATAAAATTAATTATACAGTAAACATAGTTAAAACAATTAAATACATGTATGTGACATTCTTAAAAGAATTATGAGAGATTATTAAAATACAAATAATACTTATTCATTTCATAAAATACTACAAATACAGTAGTTGATGATATAAAATACTGTTTCTCCTTGTTAAAATGTTATTGCAGGTTTTGGCAACAATATTACAAATATTGGTATTTTTAAACATATATAAATTTTTCTTCATCAGACAAGTTTAAAAACATATCATTATGGCACAATATATCAATAAAAAGAACATGTCTTAGATCTTCATACAAGGGACAATTTAAAAGTACATGTTTTTCATCCTCTAAAATATTGCAGTTTCGTCTTGATTTTTCCACATCTAAACTTTGAAAAAGCACTACGATGGCGCTGTGGAATTTTCTGTAGCAAATATTGCTCAGTGTTATAAGTATGTTTAAAAAGTTTACATGTTCTCAATTTACAACCGGTACTATATGAAAACATTCTTGTACACCAGTCTTTTTTATTATATTTATCAAACATTTTCTCTTTTAACTGAGCACAAAGCGTACAGTGAATTCGACAATGCATAAAATGAACTTAGTTAACGCCAAAAACACAGAAAAGAGTTTCTATAATCTATGTCTATAGAATAAATTATGATAAAAAGTATAACGTATCCCCGTTTTTAACACATAGACTGATTGTGACCGAAAACTGGTTTTAAATCGAGCTTCGTAGTCGTTTAATTAAATTTTGCTTCGTATCACGGTGCGGAGCTATTAGTTTCGAAATACACGCCATCTTGAATAAATAACTTATCACGAATAGATTCTGATCGGTTGCATTATAATGAGGCTGAGATGCAGCAACAGCTGTTGGCTTAATTGAGATAAAGAATTACAGACTTTTCTCATCCAGGATAAGACATCAAATGCCGGAAAATCAACTATGTGTATTTCAGTTCCGATCAATTGTCAATAATTCATGTTCGTTTTATTATGCATACATTTCACAGATAAATCAATATTGAAATACCAATAATTAAAACGTGTTTAATTGCTTTGTTACTCTGCAATTTGCACGATTTGCTTTGCTAAACAATGTTCCTATACAATGTTTACAAAATGCAATATCTGTATTTTATAGCTTCAGACAATATAGGCACACCTCCAAGAAAGGCACAACTCAAGAGTCGTGTCTAAATTTATAATTGTTTTAATTTTCAACAGGAATTTTTTTTTTTAAAGCATTGGTGTCGCACACTCTACAGTACATCAATTTTACATCAATCAATATTTAAATACCACATTTCCAATACTAATGTAACAACCACATGCACATATATAACCTTAAATTAGTGTAGAGCGAAGCAGTCCATAGCTTTTTAGAAAGCTAAAACAACTTGTTTTATTTTATATTCATGTACAGCAATTAGTAATACTAAAGTTACCTCCATTTTTAAATGTTTTTAGACCAATCGCATAAAAAAATCAGATAACTTATATTAATTAGCATTTACAAATAGTTAAACCAATGCAATATTTTAAAAGATACGTGCAAGAAGTGTTTTTGTATTTACAAGAATGGAATGTATTCAAAATATGATGAAGTTTCATTTTTGTAGACGTTGAACCGCCGATCTTCGAACAATGTCCAACTACTTTAATATTCTATCCTGATGCTAATAAAGACACTGCTTTTATTTCCTGGGACAAACCAGTAGTTACAGACAACAAAGACAAGGGATTGGAACCATCGCAAGTATCAGGTCCATCGCCAGCCTCCGAACAAGGGGTTAATACGTATACTGTCATATATACAGTTCAAGATTTAGCAGGCAACGAAGGAAAGGAGTGCTCGTTTGACATTGTGGTTAAACGTAAGTGAATATTTGGATATAAGTATTTGATTAAAATGCATTTTTTTATTATATTTCTAGGGTTGTTTAAAAAGCCAAATCTGGATAATTGTTTCCTTTCAGTAGTGTCTTTTGTTTTACTATATTTGAGAAAATCCAATATGCAATATATAAAAGATTTACAACTAGGCAACATATTTAGAGATGGTTTCTAATTCTTTGTGTCTGTTTTCATGATCTGACAGTGCTCCCATGATTGAACGCAGTTTTCTATCCTTTTGTACATTTAAGTCAAAATACTACGAAAATCACTTCGGATGCAAATATCTATAAAGTGGTATTTTTCATTAAGACTGAATGACCATACGACACATTGATTTCAAGAACCACAAACTTCAAAACTTATCATACCTTAAACATTGGAGGTTAAGGCATGAGGTGGGGTATGTCCAGTAAATGTTTTCTAGTTTATACAATGTATCAAGCTATTTTTTGTTGCAATTGTGCAAGTGTAAGAAGCTACTCATAATAAATTTTCATATCAATTGTTGTCAATATACATTGTAAGGAGTCTACTGAGAGCATTAACCACTTTATTGTTTTCAATATTAAAATTTCCAAAGTCATAACTTTCCATTTTGTCATGTTTTAGTTTTTATTTGTGTTGAATGAAGACATTAGTCTGTAGTTCACGGGTTGTGTTTGGTTCATGTATGTTGTGTTTTTTATAAATTATGCCGTTAGTTTCTCGTTTGCATTTTTTGAAATTTTCAAAGACTGAGCTCTTTATAGCCATTATACGTTAATGTTTTGTTTTCTTTTCTAGTTGAAGGCTTCAAAGTTTCATTTCATTGGTTACATCCACTTTATTTGAACTCTGATGGATATCGGTCTTATTGTCAATCATCAGTCATATCTCTTTTTTTTATAGTGAACTCCTAGAAAGATGTAAAATGTGTATGCTCCTTAAACTAGTGCTAAACATCTTTTCGTTTGCCCATTGTGTTTTCGATAAACTTTAACCATTAGAGATTCAGCTGCTCTTTTCACTCTTTGACTTTCTCACTAACCCAAATGATTTCTTTTCACGAATGTTCAGTATAAAAGGTTTCATTTTTGTCAAAGTAAACCAAGAATAGCAAATGAATGAATTTGATTTTGTATTGGTCATTACAGAATTAAGATGTCCCAAATTATACCCTCTGCCTTATATGAACTTGAACTGTACAGGGACAAGACGTGGTTCCGAATGTTCTTTTTCATGTCAATACAACATGGAATTAGTCGGTAACAGAAACACTTTCTGCCAAAGAAATGAAGAAGATGCCTACGCAAAATGGGTTATGGAATTTTATCCATTTTGTAACGGTAAGAATTTGCTATAGTAAAACGAATGCAAGCTTGCATTTTATTATTCAAATAAAATCATATATGCAAATTGAAATAAATTATTGAGTTAAACAAGTTAGCTTGGAGTCAAAAGGTAATAATGTGATCCGACACTGAATTACAAAATGTATTACACACAAGATCAAAATCATATTTAAAAAGAAAATCTGACAAACAACGACGTAAGTCTTTTTATTAATTTTGATCTATGATTGTTTTAATTTTAGAATAATTTTCTGCTATATGAAATAACATTTGAAATCAAATTTCAGTATCAAATGGTTGTCCAGATATAGTACCACCGGCCCATGGAGCTATAGCATGTGACGTTTGGGTTGGCGGAAGATTTTGTCATCCTTTTTGTTCCCTGGGATATTCTGTATTATATCAGTTGCCAAATTTCCTGATTTGCCAATCTAATGGAATTTGGTTACACCACAATGAGATATCAGATTGTTATGGTAATAAAAGCTTTACAAAAAAATCTAAATGAGTAAAATGCTTTGACAATTATAAAGGAATAAGTCAAATAAAATTCAAAATTCAAAACAACAAGATTTAATACATAGATTAATAATTTTGACTTTCTGACTGAAATATATATTATATACAATATGAAATATGCTTTTTTACATATTTGGCTTTTGATCATTTTAACATTATTCTGTTCATTAATTAAGAATCTATTACCTCATTTTATAGAAACGTACCACAGTGGTAGATATCATACGTCGATGACAGCTGAATTTTATTTCACGGGTAACTGCAACGATCCAGCAACTCAGGCAGAGATAAAGAAGACATTTATGACTGCAATTGAAAGATCTTTAAATTTTCTAGTAACGAAACATTGCAATACAACTGAATGCAATGTTGGAAATGTGCAGGTATTTTAATTACATATAACTGAAATCCTTATTTTCAATTACGTAGTATTTAATGGGAAACAGTTAGCCTAAACAGATTTTAAGTAAATATTTAAGAAAAATCCAGTACATTCTACACGAAGTATAAAAGGTAAGTTTTAATTTTTTGAATTGTTATTTTAGGTACAGATGATATAATAGAATTTAATTTTATCGTTCACTCATAGGAGGTAACTTTTTCTTTTCAGATATTTCTGATTGATCTTGTTTTTGTTTTTAAATACAGGTAATATGTCCAGAAAAATCTAGGAAAAGGTCAACAAATAACATGATAATGAATACAGATATTTCTTTCGAGTTCGGAAATGGTACACTTACATCACATCAATATGAAACTGAAATGTATACTATTATAGAGCTTACTAATTCATTAGAAGCAGATTTGAAATCAGATAACTTTTCTCTTGTTTTAAATGGTCAGCATACTTATCTTCTCCAGCTGACATCAAGTGATATACAAATAGATTGTTCTGATAACTCTCTTGCTGTGTACAACAACATCATTTCCTGTGGTAAGTTATTTAGAGATTGCAGATACAAAAGAGACACTGAAAGCTAATAATTTAAAAAGATTTTGACAATAAATTTTCGAAATTCGATAGAAGTCGCAAAGATATACAGGTTGCAAAAAACTACACAAAACATTTATGACATAGCAACACTAAAAAACTGGGGAGATATCATGTCTTCCAGACACTGGAAGAATACAGATCCGGCCCCACTCGTGGTAATTGTCCTCTTACTAATGGTAGTTGCAAATATTGACAAATGACAATGTTTCAAGAACTTCGTTTTTTGATGAATTTGTAAAAATCTGTAGTGATATCTTTTTTCCAGATATTCCCTTATTAAAATCATGTAATTATATGCTCTTTGACAAGCTTACATATGTATTAAATTTTGGAATATATTTGTCTCCCTTAATAAATAGTTTTTTGTATTTGGTTTTTTTTTTTTAATTTTCAGTGCAATGTCAACCTGGCACTTTCTATGACGACAGTTCAAAAACATGTAGTACATGTTCCAGGGGTTCTTACCAAACACATTTTGGTCAGAATCAGTGTATTCCTTGTCCCAATTATCAAAAAACAGCACGAAAGGGGGCAACTGATGTATTGGAATGTGAAGGTAATGAATAAAGCGAAAAAAGGATATGAGGGCATTAGCAGTTTTTTTTGGTTTGAAGGTCGACAAGCGTGCGTTTCATTGTTAGTTGTTAATTTCCAAATCACTCAGGCTATTAGCTATAATGTTTTGAATAATTTTTCTCAAGAATGCAAGAAGTATGCAGGATATCTGGTTTTTAAAATTTGGATATGAGCATTTCTAACTATGTTTATAAAACAAAATTCAATCACAAAAATACTGAACGCAGAGAAAAATCCAAAATGGAAAATCCCTAATCAAATGGCAAAATCAAAGGCTCAAACTTTTTAAACGAATGGATAACAACTGTTATATTTCAGACTTGGTACAAACATTTTCTCGTGTAGAAATGGTGGATTAAATATGGTATTATAGTTAGCTAAACCTCTCACCTGTATGACAGTTGCATCAAGTGCCATTATATTGACACCGATATGTTCAAGATGCAGGCTTCGGTTAAAACAAATTAAAAACACTTGTTTTCCCTTCGTTTAATAACCGCTGATAATGTGTACACGTAGTCTTTAATTAATCTACTATTATCTTCAGGTTCTTTTTTACATGAATATTTTATTTGGTAATTTTTTTTTCGTTACAACCAGAAAGGTTAAAAAAGAAAACATAGATGTGCAACGGGTTATTGCTTACTCAATAGGTTGGCATACAGACTATTAACTTTTGAGTTTAGTTTTAATTGGAGTAGTGTAGAAGAACGATATGATATTATCAAATACAATTTACCAAAGCTGCTAAATTGTAGATGGCTGTAGACCTGGTACTTGGTCCTGGAATGGGATCCCACCATGCGAAGAATGTGATGTTGGTTATTACGAGAATAATTACGGTTCTACAGACTGTAAAAGATGTCCTGGGAATCGGATTACATTGACGGGGAGGAGTGACAATGTATCCAATTGTTTTGGTAAGAATTAAAAATTTAAATTTGTTTGATGTTGTTTTGGGTAGTCATAAAATAAGTGTCAAGTTATAATTCCAAAGAAATTCAATATTAATAATCAGAGAGAACAGTTTCTTTTATGTGTAATGCAATTACTTTTTTTCAGATTATGATCTTGTTTTCTCTAGTAGCACTGACTCTTATACTGAACTGAAAATGACTGGTATACCACTTCAAACCCCATTTGTTGTGACTTTCCATATCCACTGTCATCCTGCTTGTCAAGGAACCTTTTTTCGACTGGTTTCTTCTGCATCTGAGAATTTCGAAATGACATCAAATTCTTTTATCATTAACACGTATGTTTGCATCTAATATATAATATTGAATAATAAAATGACCAAGAATTTGTACGGTTAAACGTCAATGATTTATAAAAAGTTGATTTATTAATATTTAGTAAAACAAAGCTTTAAGACAAGTCGAACTTAAAGCTTGAATTAAAGCATTGCATTACGCATTTGGCATTGAGAATGATAATTTACAATCGGATTGAAAAAGCAGGCTAAACAGTATCTGTTCACGACTAATCAGAAGTTTTCAAATGAAAAGAAGTTGGTCATTCATAACAAAGACGAAGTTGAAGAGTATTATAACCAAAAAAAACATTATGCCAAAAGGACTAAGTACATATATGCCGGAGGGGTAGTGACATTTTCAAGTAATTTAACATGTAAATTTTCTAATTGATATATAGTAGTATTTCATGTCAACGCAAGTGTTGATATATACTTCGGACGAAATATTCAACAACAATGACACCGATTCAATGGGTGAAAAACTCATATTATTTTGGGTTAAAAACGTTTAACGAATGTGGACCAGTTCAATAAACGTCTTTTGTGCTTATTTCAATATAATAGATGTTAAACTGTGATAATGTTTCTTCAACTTAATAGGCATGTGTATCAAATTTTGGAAAATCTTGATTTTTCAAAGAAGTGGTGTCACATTGCCATACATATCAGCAAAACTGAAAGTTCCTTATTTGCCGATGGAGAATTACAAGCACTATACAAGAACGAAGTCTTTTTTGCAGATGCTGCTGACGTAAATATAACATTAGGAGGTTAGTCCAATATTGTCCATTAATTTTATTAGTTGAACTAATGGAAAGAATGACAAGATTGAATATTTCGAAATAAATCAAATCAGAGAAATTACCGCAAATATAAAAACATTTAAAAAAAATATGAAATTTATCGACTAAGGTCCTTGACTAAAAATATTTCGACTCTTTTAATTTTCATAAATTTCTTTGACCCTTTGACAAAAATATGAAAATATGTTGGATTTATAGCCGTTAGACAAACACTAATTTTGATAATCGAGAAGCTTACTATTTCCATAACAATGGAATGTTATTTAACCCCCAGCTGATTTTTACAGAGATATCTCCCTGTAATGCTATGTACTGTCTAAAAGAGCCATAAGATAAAGATATCAAAATAAAGTATGGTTCTTATTTTTGGGTTCAATTATTATGAAATTGAAATAAGAAATAAATATTTGCTTCAAGCAGACAGTTTGTTTTCAGATTTGTCAAAATAAACACAGAAACATCGCTTATGAATTATTCACGTGCAAGCGGATATTTCGAACTCATTAAATCTGTATTCATGTAAACTTTAATAGATCACTATAGAAAGAGATGGGTTATGCATGAACTAGGCGTGTTCAGTTATCAAAGGAAACATATTATATTGAGATTGAAACAAAGGTAACCCAATTTGTTGAATGGTTTGAACTAGAAATACTCATTCTTTCACAGGATAAAACGATTATTAACATTTTTTTTACCTTTAATATGAAATAAGACAGACCTACAAAATTCGATTGCACGAGTTCGCAATCTATTTTTTTTATCTGTGTTTATGTTTATATCGGACTATATGGCCGACTGTTGTCTTCGGAGGTCACCTCGATAATTAGTTAGATGGCGTCTAGTCTAGAATAAAATAAAAAGGAAACCTGAAACATACCGTTTATTTAAGATTTTTTTTATTAATTTGGGTCAAAAAGGGGGGACAAAATTTAACAGCTTATACCCGTTTATGTATGCATTCACTTTGATTATAAAACACAAGAGAAAAAAATGTAACACCTTACGCTTTCTTTTAAAGCATAATGAATTTATTTTGAAAATTTTATAAATATTACACTATTATAACGATGTGAATCTTCACAAAAAGTATTCATGTTTAACTATACCACAAGTATTGACAACCAAGACTTCGCGACCGAAGAGAACTAATAAAGTCACATGTAAACAAATTAAAATCAATAAATTGTCATTTTATCTAAATAATGCTTTAGTATGTATCATTCTCAATAGTGCCACAATAAAGCCATTTGCCGCTTCTACAGTCAGAAAGATTTTTAAATTGCTATTTATGTTTTATGATATTGAATATTTATAAACAACAACATTGATATATTCTTTTGTTCAACTGACTAGTTGGTGGTGATTATTATCATTACCAAATCCGTTACTTTTTATAACAGGAAAGCATTTTATGGGCGCCATTTCACAGTTCAATATAGTTCCACTCCATGTGTATTTGAATAATACGCATTTATATTCAAAATGTGGCAGTGAAGGTGCGCCTGTCGGATTTACCAACTGGAATGAATTCGCTCATAGCAATTTGATTAATGCTTACATTAACATACCGTCCAAATGCGATGGTAAGTACCATAATTATTTGTTATTGTTTATTAGTAACGCTAAAACAACAAAGGAACTTTTGAAAAAATCGTTGCATTTATAATCCGAACAAAGCCTGTTTTTAAAAATGAACAAAATGTATTCCTGTGTTGACCATCTATAATTCCTTAATAAACTTTACGAAGCTTTATATTGTTCGAAATACAAAATATTTTTAACCCAAGTAATAGATGACACTTGTTGTATTTGGCAAAACGTATCGGCAAATTGGATTTGCAATGCTCTTCAACGTCGTACTTGATTTGATATTAGAACTTTTTTGAATGGAGTATCAATGATGTGTCCTTTTTCGGCGACATGCACGTCTTGGCCACAAAATTATTAGCCTTATGTTTTCACTTAAATTTTGTTTTCACACACAAGCACTTTTTTGTTTAAAAAAGGAAAATGGCCATATAATAATTGAAATAAAAAGTAATAAAACATTGCGTATAACATGTAGTTGTTTATGCAAGTCAAGCAATATTGCTTATGATTTCTTCAGAAACAAGTAAGTATCGTATGATTACATCAGTAATATAAATTAGTTGATGTGGTAAAGTTATAAAATGGTCCACTGATGTAAAAAAAAAATTTGCATGTTATTTTTTATATAGGCCATTTTATTTATTTAATTGAATTATTTAGCTATTGTCTTATAGATTATGATGATTGTCAAATGAGTCCTTGCGTGAATGGAAGCTGTACTGACAAACTTTTGGGATATAATTGTGCTTGTTTTGTTGGGTTCACCGGAAACAACTGTCAAATAGATATTGATGACTGCATTGCACATGTCTGTCAAAATAATGCAACTTGCATAGATGGAGTAAACAGTTATTCGTGTTCGTGTGACTATGGAGATACAGGAGAGCTATGTGAAATTGCAATGGGTAAGTACTTTTTCATAGACTCTATGTTTTTCTATATTGTAAGCTATACATCCATTTTTCAGGGAGGGAAAATAATTTGAATATACATACATATCAGTAATATCAACAAAAAAAAGTAAATTTAAGTAATAGATTTTTATTCTTTATTTCTTTTATTTCTTTATTATATATTTAGGCCTTGGTTATTATCAAAATTTTATTCTTGGACTGTATAGATTGATATTCATGGGTTTGTAAAACATCATGTGATCATATATGTCAGAAAATGTAATGAATGCATGATTTTGATCAGCGACCTTTTATGATAAATTAAACATTTTAAAAGTTGACGGTAGTTGGTCGGACTGGGATAACTGGACGGAATGTTCTGTAAGCTGCGGAAATGGAACAATTCAACGTCAGCGGTCATGCTCGAACCCTCTCCCAGATAATGGAGGACATGTGTGTGAAGGGCCAGATACAGAAAATGACATATGCAGCCTAGAACCTTGTCGAGGTACTGTCTGATCTTTTTCACCTTAGAACGTAAAAATTACGATAATAAAAATATTCAGCAGTTTCTTCTGGTTTTCAATACTAAAAATAATTCTCTGAATAGAAAGTATATTGGTAAGCATTTCTTATTCAATCGTTGGTTGATTGATTAATTACTAAGTGTTTAACATGACTTTAAGCACTTTTGTTGTGTTTTTTTAATGGTGACAATTTATTTGCGGAGGAAGCCGAAATGCCAGGACAGAATGAAAGAGATTTTAACCAAATAGCATACAGCATCCAAATGTTTACGTCGTCACAATACATTTTTAAAATAAACAAAAACATTATTAATATGAAATTATTAACACCGAAAATAAAATAACATTTTATTGACGTTTCCTAATATTCCTGGCTGAGTATGAGTTTTTTGTATGCATGTTGTGTATTCCATTTTGTATGCATGTTGTGTATTTCCATTTTTTTCATTAGTAGGGTCATTTTAATAGCATTCTTAGTTGTTGATTGTACATGAATGATAAAATGTCTTGATGTCCTGAAATTATTCATTTAATTGATAAAATGATCATATTTCTACCTTTGGTATAGTATGCAAGGAGCTAATTGAACCAAGTAACACTTCACTGTCATGTGTAAACAACAGTGACACAATAACATGTGTACTAAGTTGCGACGACGGATTTGCCTTTGACATCGATGTGAAAGAAGAATATGTATGTGGAAATGAAACTTACTACTACTGGGATTTTCAGACAAACGATAACCCGTACGGTCGGCTACCCCACTGTACAGGTAGTATTCATATTTGATATGACTAGAAAAATATGATTGAAGTGACATGTTTTCGCTCGGTTTTGGTTTGTTACCCCGATTTTGTTTTTTGTCCATGGATTTATGAGTTTTGAACAGCGGTATACTACTGTTGCCTTTATTTAATAGATGGAAATTACAAATAGAAAAATTCAATTTAAATTTTCAACCCTTGGTAAATACTTCTTTTTGTAAACCATCCGACAGTTTTTTAGGTAATTACACACGGTATCTTGTTACAGACAAAACAAAACCGACTTACAAAGCTTTTTTAATTTCATTTTCAGAAATATTTTAATACATGATGCACTGTCAATCAAAAATCCAAATTTTATAACATCTTATAAATCCAAAATAAACGGTTTTTAACATGAAGGGTGGTCCACTGCATCGTAATAAGCTGTTAACTTACTGTCAGTTTTTTATATATTTAGAAACCTGATATTTCTGATCAATACATGCACCTGCATATCAAAATTAGAACAATCAATACATCAATAAGTTTTAAACATTTATCAATGGGAACACAAATATTTTTATTCTCCTTGTTAAAAATACATATAATAATACATGACAAATTATATGCACCAGCGATTTTCTTGATGAATCTTAATCAAGAACGCTAAAAGTCGAATATTCAAATTGACCAAAATGATCTTTAGCTTCTTAGTTGAAACAGACAATTTACGAAAAATGTGATTTCCATGGTCATCAAATTTCTTTTCATTTTCATTTTTATTTCTTTTTAGAGAAACGGATGCATGCCCAAAACGAAAATTTTATTCTTAATCTAATATTTTAATTCAATGTGAGCATACATCGTGGACGTGGCCGGGTACGTGAACATCCCAACAACAAAAAGACACTATGTACAGATTTGAGAATACTCGCAGTAACTGACAACTAATAAAAAAAAATACATAAAAGTCGAAAATATGCAATATGTCAATTTTATTAATATTTGAAATGATATAGAAACTGAAGAAGTTTTAACTCCCTGAGGCAAAGTTGATCTTAGAGGGATTTGACTATATGTTTGTTTCCTTTTAGTTTAAATAGTTCTTCAACTATATCGGTTTCCTTTAAATCATTGGCTTTCAATTATTCGGCATTTAGCATTTCTGATAAAGGTTAATTCAAAAAGATGTACGGGTAAATGAAATTATATCGGATATGTTCCTTACGTTGTAACTACAATCCCCTTCCCTTTCATGAATGTGACCTACCGAATTAGACTATTGACCGTATTTGTTATCACATAAGCAACGGATGCCACATGTGGAGCAGGATCTGCTTACCCTGCCGGAGCACCTGAGATCACCCCTAGTTTTTTGTGGGGTTCGTGTTGCTTATTCTTAAGTTTTCTATGTTATGTCATGTGTACTATTGTTTGTCTGTTTGTCTTTTTTTTCATTTTTAGCCATGGCGTTGTCAGTTTATTTTCGATTTATGAGTTTGACTGTCCCTGTGGTATCTTTCGTCCCTCTTTTATACAGTATTGTATTCAATTATTCTTTAAACAAAATAAAGGTTTTAATTACGTTAAGGTTTTCCAACAAACTCTGTGTCAAAATTGTGCACATTTATTTATAGCCCACCATTACATGCATTATGTATGACAAAAGTCTTCAGTATACAAGATTAACTTCTATAACTGTTCTCCTTAATACTTTAAAAGATTAATCGATCGGTATGAACATTTTCAGAAGTTGTCCAATCATCCAAAATCCACGTCGATCATTCAGCGTATTACGACTTCGAGGGATGTGGTACGTTACTCAGTTCCGGTATCAAAAACAAGATAACTACTAGAATTGAGTCCGCTACACAGAAACTTACATGTGTTACGTCCAACATCTGCATAGTGTCAAGCAATAAGGTTATCAATTGCGATAATTCAAGAAGGAAACGAGATAATAGCACTTTTGTTGGTTTTACAGTGAAATTTACATGTGATATACTAAAACGTAAGTTAGTCATTTTAGTTTCTGAAGACATTGGTGAAAAGCGCAGAACAGCGAATTTAAAAAAAAACTGTTATAAAAACAAAATTTTTAGAAATACTTATGATTGTATATCTCAGAAATAAATAACGTAAACGGTACCAGAAGCGCAATTCGACAATCATTGTTACTTCAGTGATTCCCCATGCCAACATATAGGAAATTCTAAAGCTCATAAAAAATGATAAGCTATTAACCAAAAAAAGGGACAAAAAGTAAAGCCACATTCGGACAAGAAATCAGACCGTAGCTGTTTTCGGCAAAAATATTTGGGATTTCGGTTCTCAATGCTCTTTAACATCTTACTTCTTACTGTTTCGAGCATCACTAATAATTCGTTTGTCGATGAAATGCACAAATGTGGTACAAAATGATAAGCCTGGTATCTATGATGAATTTATTTTAAAAAGTTAATACTCGTACAAAATGTAGCTATGGAAATGATTAGGTTGTATGTTATGTCTTTCCATACCTTTAAAAACATGGAATGTTTGGCTATAGATTTAGATTTTTCCTTGCCAACACAATAGATCAACTTCAAGACATGGTAATATATCATTGTGATATAGAACATTTATTGAATTTGCATGAATGTCTCTGTTATATTTTTGAATCACTTACTTTTATAGACGGTACAGAGACGTGTTTTTATGGACTAGAAGATGCTATAAAAGAATTAATAGATATGGAAAACGGAAATGAGTTCGATATACCACACAATAGTATTACACATACAATTTTACCTAATAGTTCTTCATCGAGCAGCAGTCTAAATTGCCCATTAGGCACAATACCATTCATTGCATACTGTGGTAATTATTTAGTATAGACATGATGATATCCTTCAAATTTAAACATGAAGTTTGATTAACTCAATAGCCAATCGGTTACATATGACTTTTGAACAATTGTATACTACTGTTACCTTTACATACATGTACTGTTATCTATGAAGTGCTTAAATACCTGGCAATCAGTCTTTTGATCTTAAAGAGAAATTATGTTAAACGAATATGCAATATATGCAATAAGCATGTATGTAGAAATTCAATGAAAAGATTTGATTTTGTTTTGTGTATAAAATACTGGGACAGATGAAGCCTACCTCCGGATGCGGGATTTTCGCCTTGTGTTGAAGACACATTAGTGGCATTTGGCTGTGTTCCTTCTCCTTGTTCAAGTTGTTGTCTTTTTTAAAACAGATCCCGCGTTTTTATACATGATTTTATGGATTATGTTTCATTAAAGCATTTAAAATATTTTTAAATCAAGCTTATTGTAATAATCTTATTAGCTTGGTATTTCTATTGATCAATTCCCTTATATTTTATGTTATATGAAATATAATGTTTGACGCAGCAAGAGTGGCAAAAACACTGCAAAGCAGATTTTTTTCTGAAACTTTCCTTGGTCTATTGTGGTTTGTATCTTCTACTTGACTGATGCTTTTCGTTTTCTTATATCAATCATAAAACTAGAGTAATCAGACGAAAGCACATGAACATGTAAATGAAGTATTTTTTTTTCATTTCCTTCCCCTTATTTTGCAGTACCTTGTAGCATTGGTCACTTCTGTAAAAATGAAGAATGCCTATCATGTGCTAAAGGATCTTACCAGGACCAAACAGGTCAAACGTTCTGTTTTTCATGTCCCAATGGAATGACAACGGAAGGAACGGACTCTGTATCTATTGGTGACTGTAATGGTATGTATCAGTGTATACATATACTTTCATTATATTATGATCTTAGTGAATATGAAAGTATGCAGAATAACAACAGAAACATCTATTGAATACAGAATTGATCTAATTAGAATAATAAAAATAGAATAATGGGGTAATGGTGTGCAACAGTATAAAGAATAACTGAGGAACATGAAAAAACTTAGTTATGAGCTCTCAAAAATCAAATTTGAAAGAAGTACAGAATGAAAAAATCATAAAATTACAGATAATGTAATTCTAAAATAAGTTTCATTTGTATTTTACAGAATAAATGGTATATTTATAGATTAATAAAAGTCACTAAGAAATCCATGAATGCAGAAATGCATGTCCTTAAATGGTGTTTGTGTCTTGTTTGTGCACATCAGTACGGTTTTCTACATTCTTTATCTTCATGACATATATGTGCATTTCCGAGAGAAGAGTGCATGTAGTATAAACTAGAGGCTCTAAAACCCCTATTTCGCTTACCTGTATCTAGCTACTGAAGATCACTTATCATTATTTAAATTAGTTTTCAAGTTGTGATTAGTTGAACTATTTTGTTTACAATTTCCCCATAAACTTTAATAGTAAAAAGTAAATACAGAGGCTAGAACTAGGAGGAACATTCAAAAAGGAAAGTCCCTAATCAAATGTTCGATTTGAGAGTATAACGGAAAGCTAGTGAAAAAAAAAGATAATGCTAAAAATGCATGCATCAGAGAATGAAATCAATTAAAACAATTACTTAACTTTTTTAAACCCTTATGTTCATGGCAGCCATGTTGATTTGATATCAAGGTCTTCGGATACATTTTTAATTAAGATAGCCTATTGCAAATTGTTGCAAAGTTGAATTATGTTTCACAAGGTGGATTAATTGCAGAAGATTTTTGTTAAAACTAACTATCATTTAAGAAATATTATTTAAAATTGATTATAAAGAGCATTAAATCCATTAGGGGTCATTTATTAATCTATAATAATATTGAAGATAATAACAAAAAAATGCGGGGTCATCAGGCATATCTTTTTTAACTAGATACCCTTAAGATGACTGTGGCCAAGTTTGGTTAAATTTGTCCCATTAGTTTCAGAGGAGAAAGTTTTTGTAAAAGTTGACGGACGACGACGGACGATGAAAAAGTTTGCTTGGCCAATTTGGCGAGGTGAGCTAAAAAAAAGATGGAATAGTATATAAAACATCGATTATATTTAATCAACAATTTGGAGTTCATCTCAAACGTCTTTTATAATATGTTTAGGAAATTATTCATGTTCTATTAAAGCTAAGTTGGTTACCGTAACTGTTGGTCTGTAAGGATCGTAAGAATATAATAATATACCTTGAAATATAGATTTGGTTATTAAGAACACCAACTATGGGTATATAGTCAAATGTTAAAAGCCTCTAAAAAGTGTAGTTTGTCTCAGATATCTAAAATTAACATTTGATCTATTCTGCAAAATGTATCATATTAAAAAGTGTATTTCTATATTTTTCATATTAAAGTGCCAACACCTACATCTGCTAAGGAGAGTAATTGTAAGTATTGTCCTTATTTCCGATTACTATCAAATATGTGGCACCAAACAAAATTCTTGTCGGCACATACAAATTCCATTACAACAATTATAAGGGCGTTTAGATGCACCTCTACGTTAACGCTTTTTTTCTTTATCAAAGATGAATGATGCATTCTAATTTTTGGATCGGTAAACACATTATATCCGTCTTTTTGTTCGCGCAAAAAAAAATTGACAAGACAAAACACAAGTTTTTACAATCACAAAGAGGTGTACAGGATTTAGAAAGGTTAAATAATCGTATGTTCCTATCTACAATTGTATCATGGTAACGGTTTTATCCACTAATATAATATTTGTAAAGTGACAACGTAATAAATGTGTAAATTTATCATTGTTTTTATTGATTGAAAAGATTTTCTTATCGTCATTTCTAATTATTTTAAAAATTATCGAATTTCTGTTGTCGATTTTGTTAATATAATTAAGAAGATGTGGTATGAGAACCAACGAGACAAGTCTCTATCAATGTCACAATGTATAGACGTTAATAATTATAGATCATATTATTGCCTTCGACATGGAGCCTTGAATCACATCGAACAACAAGCTATAAAGAGCCCTCAGACTGACCTGTAAATGGATTCAAACAGGAACACTAGCGGTCTTATTTTAAACACAAACGAGAAACGAGAAACACATATGAACAACACCAACAAAATACAACAATTAAACAATAGGTTCCTAACTTGAGACAGATTCTATAAATGCAGCGGGTTTTAACGTTTTAACAAGCGCCAACCTCCACCGTAAACTGAGAAAGGAATTTTACATTAAAACATAAATAGAAGCAATAGACAATTTCAATTGAAATGGCTAAACTCGATTAAAACTCTTAGACATTTAAACAAAATATTGTCTGGTAAAACGATGAACTTTGACACTATTAATACAATATTAATAAAAAAAAAAGAAAAAGATGTTGGAACAGTTTAAAATAAAACCAACTCTGACCTGGGTTAAAATGATGTCAGCAGTACGAGTACAAAAGTGAAAAATTTCGTCATATTAAATTCTCATCAAAGATGGTACATGTAAAAAATAGTGAAACGTTTTATAGCACTGAATCAGTTAGCAAATATTGGAATACAGAAATGTATTACAAGTTATGTTCACAGTTCAATTTAGTATGAATGAACGATTCAGTTGCGGATCTAGTAATGGTCATAAGTGTTGGCCAACTGACTGCCTAAGACGAGTCCCGCTCCAGTCATACTTTAGTGATTCCCTGTATAATCAACCAAATGTTTCCGCCTCTGCAGTTTGAGAGTATTACTGCAAAACCAATTAATGAAAACAAATCATGCAGCAAAGACTAAAACCAATTTGAACAATTTCTTTAAATTTTAAATGTTTAGGGGAATAATTTTTCCCAGCAAATTTAATCACTATGTAATTTTGATTTGTTTTATAAAAAAGAATGATGTAACACCTCAGTTTTCTTTTTGTATCTATAACTTTTCGTTTCATCAATCTTTCACAAAGTATGTGTACAACAGTTTCCAGGATAATTTGAATTTCTACTTGTTTGGCTGTATAACTATTTTGTGCTGAGCGTCACTGATGAGTCTTATGTAGATGAAACGCGCGTCTGACGTATTAAATTATAAGCCTGGTACCTATGATAACTATTGACAAAAACTGCAATTGATAGAAAACCATAATATATAATGAAATTTGGTCCAAAATAGCAATTAAATAAATCTGTTTTATATAATTAAGAAGTTGTGGTATTAGAACCAACGAGACAAGTCTCTATTAAAGTTACAATGTATAATATGCGTGACAGAGCAGAGTAAAATATATTTAAATTAACAGATTATTACTATTCTATTTCAGTAAGCATTATTTTAGGAGTGTGTATTAGCATTCCAATCCTTGTCATTTTAGTGGTTGTTACTGTGGCATTTTGGAGACAAAAAGGGTAGGTAACAAATTGTTATCTTGTAGTATTTACAATTGTATCACTGTGGGAAAGGTATTTGCTAATCTTCCAGACGTAACTACTTATAATAATTCTGTTATAAACTAAACATAAAAAATGTTTGGCTACATAAGTTTTCATAATAATGTGCAAATGATAAAGAACCATAAAAATCACGAACACTGGGTAATCGTATAAACTCAAAAAGACGTGAGACATGTTATTTGACCAAGTTAGAATCTCCATGACATGCTTTTATTAACCTCCTCGTGAACCTACATTCTGTTTAAATGTCACATTTTTTTATAAAGATACAATAGTTCAATTCCGAGTCAGATGTTCCTTTTCACAGCAAAATCTTAGGAATAAGATTGACTTTTGATTGAAGGATTTACTGAAATATTCATAAGGGAGAGGCGAAAGATACCAAATTAATACACTAACTTGCGAGTATTTTTTCTCGTTTTAATATTTGTGAACTGATTAATTCAGCTATTTGTTTAAATACATTTGTTTTGAAAGTTTTGTGTCAGATACATACTCCTGTTAATAAAGTTTCCAAAGTGTGAGCACATGCGTCATACTTCATTTTAGGTATAAAGATAAGATAGGACAGAATATATGCTACTATCGAAAAATGGAAAATTCACTTTTTGAGATTTCAAATAATCTCGTTTATTATAAGCAATAGCTAGCAGACGTCTTTCTTTGTCATTATCGTAGAATAAGGAAGATATTGCCCCGACTTTCAATTGCTTTAAAGGAAAATAGTTATTGTTTGAACTTGAAGTTTCTTTAGGTAATTTGCAATCCGTATACACGTATACACGTATGTAACTGCAACTGATAAATAAAAACTATAGTAAAAGCTGAATAAAATTAAAAATAAATAAAGTAATTGTTAAATGATTGCCGGTAGGAAAATCTTCCATCAGTGATCAACTTGCGTAGAAGTTATCATCCACGGTCACTATTGGCACTTCAAATCCCAAACTTTATAACAGACTCCTAAAGAGATATAATAAACATAGACAATTAACATATTGATGTATCTTAAAAGATACATTTTAATATACGGCCTCAATATAATAAATTAATTCCGTCATTACGCATTAACCATTATACGGTGTTTTAATCTATACGCCTTCATATATTTGACTGCTTTGATGGTATATGGGTTGACCATGATATCGGATCGAGTTTAAACACTGTGTCTAAACCACACCGGCAAAATTTGTTCGGACTCGATGGTATATAACATCCGGCACAATAACGGAACATTAATAGACAGAAGAAAGCTAGGTTTCTCCTTATTTTCTTATTTTTTTTTATGATATCGAAGAATATACATACATATACAACTATTTTCTATTGTGATATGCAATATTTTCTACAACCGTTCTATATTAACGGAGAAATAAGTAAAAATGCACGTCAAAATGACGAATTGAGTGAACCTTGCCTCGAAATTGTTTAATTTCTCGTTAAATTGTTCACATTGTACGGAAAGAAAGGTACGAAAAGATAGATACGGACACGGAGATTGCAAAACTTGTTTTTATGAACATCTCAATACTTGTATCTCTGAGTATGGAACGAAAGAAATGGGTCATGTCAAATAAAAATACACCGGTTTCGTCATTGTTGTTTACTACACAATCACCCGGTTTCGTCTATATATATCACCCGGTTTTTTTATATTTTTTTAAAACCAACAATTTATGAAAAGCAACGTTAACACGGATCTGAACATTGTCTTTCGAAAGAATTTAAATATATATTTATTATAAAGTAAACTTGGCGTGTTTACATTTATTTACATAGGTAATTATAGTACTACACATTTTCCTAATGAAAGACGTATCCGTTATTTCACTGATTTTCAAACTAATTTTAAATGGAATATACATATTCAATAGCAAACACTGATATCTAATTATTTTTTTAACATTAACATTATGATATTTTTTTATATATTATTTTTTATTATTTTGAGATACATCGCAATATGTGACCCCCTTTTTTTTTTTAACAAAAAAAACCTAAATAACGCTTAATAAACAAAATTTAAAACATCACCAACAAGTATGCAGAAGTTAAGATTATATTACTAAGAAGTGTGTAAAGATTGATGCAATAATGATAAATCGTTTTGAGATATGGCGCGACATGTTAAAAAAAACACACTCCTGTTTTTTTTACAATGTTCTGTAACTCAAAAATATTTCATTTGATTTTCACTAAAAGGTTTACAGATCGTTTGACCATTTCAAGAAATAACTTTGTTAAGTTTCATGAAAACTAGATACATGTAAGCTGTTATCACGTAACGGTGCGACATGTTTACGCTGGACGGAAGGATAGACGGATAGCCAGACGGACGGACGGACAGAATGACAGATAGATGGAGGAACGGACGGATGGAAGGAAGGAAAGACGGACGGACGAATGTATGCAATAATACGTCCTGTCAAAATTGTGACGGGCGTGTAAAAACGCAATGAAATGAAATAAAAACTCTTAATTAAAGGTCAATACGTTTTATTAGGATATCGGCCAAGTCGATTTATTTGTATATCTTCTTGACTTCCTAAGTCATTTTTGCTATATGACTTTTATATATATGTTTGAAAATAATAGATAGAAATTGATAAAAAGAACTTCAAATTTGTTATTTAAGGGCAATGCAATAACTCCTTTAAGAACTAATGTGAGAATTTTATAGTAAATGGACAAATGGTAGAGCTCAAGATTTTGAAGATAATCATCTGGCCCTTTCGAATTGTCTATGTCTACGGCTGGTTTTAAAAAATTGACATCATGCACTTGCATGCCCCCCTTTGTTTATTTCTTAGCCATGAAGGCCATCTTGGTTGACAAGCCGGGTCACAGTAAATTTTTTAAAACTAGATACCCTAATTATAATTAAAAAAGACATATGATTTTAAATAAGGTTTGTTAAATGCAGCCTAGTAATTTTAGATGTGAACATTTATGTAAAAAATTGTATTGAAAGATAATGAACGACGGTCGACCGGTGCCAAGTGATGAAAAAAAAAACTTTTCCTATTGGGTCAAGTGAGCTAAAAACAATCAAGAATTCCAAACGAAATTACACCGTTCTTGAATTAAAAAAAAAAATGTGTAACAACTGAAAATTTCAAATTTCACGAACCGGATCGGACATAGCAAACAACTTCACTGACGTTTTTTTTTTCAATAAAAAAATAAGACATATTATTTATATTTAAGTGTACGCACTGACAATTCAATTTATGGTGAAGGTCTGTGGCCGAAGGAAAAATAATATAGAAATGAGGTCAAGGGCAAGGACAATGGACATATGGCAAATAGGAAAAAAATCGTTAGATCTGCGTTCCATACTTGTATATGTTACAGTCAAACCATCTAACTTTTGACATATGCAGCTTTATACAAATAGTTCAAAACTCTATGAATTCGAATCACTTAGTGTCGCTTGTTTAAAAATATCAATGAGAATGTTTATAATAAACATAATCAAACTCACATAATCCGATTTCGCGGGTGTCCCTGTTTTCTTATTTCTTACAATATTTTAATTCGGTATACACTTAAAAAGATAAGTGGCGAATCTAGAAGACGTATAGATTGCACCCCCCCCCCCCCCCCCCCCCGACCCCACCTTTGATGCATGGTAGTTGTAATCCTTTTCTTCTTTTCTTCCTATAAACATTCATTTTCCATGTCTATTATGCATGCATATATACATTTGTCTTATCATCAACGTTTATCCTTAAGAAGATTTACTTTTAACGATCCTAGAAAAGATTACATACATAGAATGATTAGATTACTTATAAAGGTGTCCATCCTATTGTACGAGAAAATCCGATATCAATTGTGTGTTTCGATTTTTTAAGACCGTAAAGTTTAACTCTAATTTCAAGTTTAAACATATTTTCCATAATTCATATAGAAACGCATATTTGAGAGCTTTAACCTCAATTTGCGTTATAACCTTCATTTATAAATATGTATTCTGCTGTTAAAATTTTTTGAATGCAAAGTAAAATTAAAATTATTTGTGTTGTATAAGAGTAGGAATTCTAGTGTTTGCTTATTATTTATTTGAATCTGAGACTAATCATATAAATGATAAGCCGTTGTCCTGTGAAAGAACTTGTTTTCTAACGACCCAGTCACAAAACTCCTTTTTAACACTGAAGTTAAATTATCAATTATAATGCAATGCGATTATGATTTTTTTTTATTTGACCAAACCGGGTTATGCATTGTAAAATCTATGACCAAACCGGGTGGTAAACATTGACGAAACCGGCCAGTTCCATTTTGACATGACCAATTTCTTTCGTTCCATACTCAGAAATACAAGTATTGAGATGTTCATAAAAACAAGTTTTGCAATCTCCGTGTCAGTATCTATCTTCTCGTACCTTTCTTTCCGTACAATGTGAACAATTTAACGAGAAATTAAGCAATTTCGAGGCAAGGTTCACTCAATTCGTCATTTTGACGTGCATTTTTACTTATTTCTCCGTTAATATAGAACGGTTGTAGAAAATATTGCATATCACAATAGAAAATAGTTGTATATGTATATATATTCTTCGATATCATAAAAAAATAAGAAAATAAGGAGAAACCTAGCTTTCTTCTGTCTATTAATGTTCCGTCATTGTGCCGGATGTTAGATACCATCGAGTCCGAACAAATTTTGCCGGTGTGGTTTAGACACAATGTTAAAGGGGCCCTATCTGTCAAATTCATGTTGGTGTTGACTCAAATTCTCATATTTCATTTAAAACGAGTTAAAACATGTATGACAGTCTAAAATAAACAATTGACAGAAACATTGGGTCAAGACGCACATTACATGCGTTAATCATCTCTAGCTAAGGGGTTAAATTGAAGTAAACATAAATACTGATTCAATGAGGTTGAATTATTCACTTGTAAGTGTATCTTACATCATCAATGTTTCTTAGCTTTTATATTGAACCATACTAGTCGCTAAAAGGGAAGTATTATTTCACTATTTCACTTTCATTAATGATTGAGCAACATGAAATCATATTTTAGATTTTTTATATATCTCGTAGCTAGTACCTAAGTTTCGTTCCGCTCTATTATTTTTTGTCGAAATCAAGGGCTTTTGACTTTGATAAATTGTTGAAATTTACAGTTATACGGACGATTTTTCTTAACTGCTTCAGATATTGGGTTATTTTTTGGTTTGTGAGTTAACTGCAATGAGTTACAGATACATTTAAGTTTCGTTTTGCTCTTCTAATTTTGCCGAAATTACGGACTATGGAATTTGATAAATTGTAAAAAATCACGGTCATGTGAATTTTCCATATACGCCTTTAGATATTGGGCTGATTTTTTTTTTTTTGGGGGGGGGGGGGGGGGGGGGGTATATATGTGAGGTAACCATGATCAGTTATAGCTCAAGATTACGCTTCGATCCGCTTTGCTTATTTTTTCCTGCTTTTCAAGACTTTGATAAATTGTTGTAAATAACAATTGTCCATACTTATTTCTAAACACCTTCAGATGTTAGGCTGACTTTTGGTAATTGGTTTAACCATGATGCGTTACAGATCGAGCTTATGTTTCAATCAATATGCTGATTTTTGACGAAATTATGGTGATTTGACTTTGCCTTGAGATTTGAAGATCAAAGAGATACTGACCTTTTTTCTATTGTTTGTATGTGAGACTACCATGATGAGTTATATCAAGTTTATGTTTCCTTCAGCTCTGCTGGTTTTCATATCGTTTCAACACATTTTGTTAGATTTGCAGTACATACATCTAATGTATGTCTGTTTAGTTTATAAAGCTTACTTTTCTGATCTTTGGCGTTTCACAGTTAGAGATGTAATGTGTGAATACTTTTAGTTAGATTTCATACTACATACAATCACGAATTTTCATATAGTTACATTGTCTTCGCATTTTTTATTCAATTTTGTTTCCTATTGTTTTTAAATTTCCAAATCACTTGACTATTTCGATTTTTCAAGATACGCTTTCCATATGCAAACAGAAACCCGGCGATTTTTTACAAGAGACATTTGATATTTGTCGTAGATCACATATGTTGCCCTGCATAAAACATTACAAGAAAGTTATGCGTGGCCACATGCAGTGTTAGTCAAATTATGTATTTGATAACAATAAGATTGTACTTGAAAATATTATATAGTAAACTGCATGTTTGTCATTGTTTAATCACTCAATATTTTTCCTTTTTCCAGTCATTTTAAGTCGCATGGGAAAAAGTACAAACACAATAAAAGTGACACACTCAATATTAACTGTGATAGAGTACGCAAGCCTCGACTGGACACCAAAACAATGTAAGTAACAACGTTAACATCAGATGTTTTTCACATATACATTATTAAATGAAAAAGAGAATAAATAAGGGCAACAGTAGTATTGTTGATAAATATTCCGTATCAACTTGACAAATAATACATGATGGTCTTGATGTATAGATTCTGCGTACTGATGTTGTTTATCATCTTAACAACGTGTTATATTGTTCTTTCATCTGGTGTTTTTCTATTATTTATATTACTTTTGGATTGTTTTATGTGATATCTTTTTAACGTGGCCCGTCAATGTGTTTAGATCTTGATCTTAGATAATGTGTATTATCTTTCATTTTTTGCTGGTGTGTTTTGTATATGCGACTTTTTGTGTTTCTTTGGTTCCAATAACGTGACTCTGTACTTTAAAAGATTCCGTGAGTATGCTATTGTTCTATTATATGTCATTATGATATATTTCTATTATGAATTACAAAATACGTTCAACCACAAACGTCAAAATTATTCAATCGCGTAGTGGAATGAACTATTTGTGGATTCTTATAAATTCTATATAACTTTTGGACTATTTTAAATCTCGGTCTATTTCTTAAATTAATTTTTACATACTTTTGATTTTTTAACCCTGTATGCTAACATTGTCCATGTGAAATTTTAAAATTGTAAGTATATACATTGAACGACAAATATATGTGACGTATAAAATTTTATGACGTGTGATTTTATGTGACGTCAGACACACGAATCAATGATTGTGTTTGTAGATATATGTTAATGTGTTCTGTTAAATTGTGTTTACACGACTATGACTGCTGTACCCATATTTTGACTATTTCATTTATTATGTCTGATTAGTTCCCACATCATTGTAAATATAACGGAATGTGATGCGACTGTCATCAAAGTGAAAGGTTTAGCGCTATAAAACCAGGTTTAACTACCATTTTCTACATTTGAAAATGCCCGTACCAAGTCAGGAATATGACAGTTCTTGTCTATTCGTTTTTGATGTGTTTTGATATTTGATTTTGCCATATGATTATTATATGGACTTTCCGATTAGATTTTGCTCTAAGTTCAGTATTTTTGTGATTTTATTTTATACCGTTGTTCAAAAGACATAAATCAATTGAAACAAAAGCAAATCCGATTTATAAAATAAAACGGAGGGAAACGAATCGACTTGGTATGTACAGGACATTTTAAGAAAAAAATGGTTTCGTTGAACCGATGTAGGCAGTAATATATCAAAAATTTGAACAAAAATATCATGACGAAAACGAAACTCTTACAGACTCTTTCATCCTAAGGATGATCAACACGACCCCATCTAAACACAGAGTGAGAACTAATGCGTGGATAGTTCATGCTCTTCTCTTGACACCTGGTGTGTTGCTCATATTTGGTTAAAACACGATGATATTCTCCTTTGGGTTCTTAAAAAGTAGCGATATTACACGAACAAACTGTTTACCTGTGAACCATGTCAAATATATGATGAATCTTAGTGAGAGTTCAAGTTGCCAAATCGGCGTTTTGCATTTGCGTCCACTATTTGTTTTCACTCGCGCCGATTTTTTCTCTCATTTGTGCCGATTGTGTACAGGTAGATTACAGGTGAATATTATTTCTAATTCATCATTATAAACCTCTTCTGAGCCAGAAAACAACAATCTATTTGCAGAGAACAACAGTTATATACATGTTATAATTGACAATTCATAACAAATATGTACAACTGTCTAACGGAAGAGGTTTATAATGATAACATTCACCTGTAATTCACCTGTGCACAATCGGCGCAAATGAACGAATCGTATCGGCGCGAATGAAAGAATCAAATTGGCGCAAATAAAAGATCAAAACTTTATAAAATCGGCGCAAATGTCATACGCCCTTCCAAATGCGTTAATGTATATATTGAAAAGTTCCTACTTGAGTGTTCTGGCTTTTCTACAATCCGAAATAAACACTTCTCTGATATACATGAATTCTACTTTTACGAGCATTTGCTCCAAAGAGTACATGGACGTCCTACGATAAAACCTCCTACAGTTTTTAACAAAGGTCGTTGATACTCTACACGTAGATTGCACATATGTTGCATTTGCGCACCTGCTTATAATTTTTTTTCTTCCTTCATTTTTCCACAAATTAGATATTAATCTTTTCATTAAAATTCATGGAAGAGGGTTCCTAATTTGTGCTATCAACTGTTCTGACAGTTTTTAACCTATGTTCTGGAAACTTCCCAGAAAAATTGCACATATTTTCAAATTGTGCACCTGCTAGTATGGAAAAAGGTTTTAAAATTTGTCCGCCCTTGGGATGTTTGTTTTTTCAGCAATATACTTAAAAGGCTTTTTAAAATCTCTTTGAAAGTCTAAAGAATTTGGCTAAACTCATAAATTGTAACCATGTTAAACTTCTTATATTTTAACGTCATGAAGTAAAAAGATTTTTTTTCTAATTTTTCCATTTCATATTCCACTATGTTTTGATGTTTAGTATAGACCTAACTCCATGTTACAGAAACAATATTTTTTTCTATTTTCTTTTGTATATTATCGTAAGATATACATTTGTAGTAAACAATTATTTTTCTAAGATATGGCGTCAGTCGTGTTTTTGAATTGTCTGTAACTATAAATTTTCAAAAACTTATAGCTCTATAAAAAAGATGTTGTATGATTTCCAATAAGACAACTCTCAATGCTCCAACCCGTTTTGTATGTTTTTCTGTCATTAATATATCTCATCTAATGACAAGTATGAAAAAAATGTGTACGGCAATATCAATAATTACATTATACTGAATTTTCAATTGAAATTGATATTATTTATTCCTTCATTTCAGAAAGTCTACCCACAATTATGATAACAAATCATTTGAATTTAATGTATGTGAGAATTCAACCGCTCGAGTAAGCTATTCGTTTTCTCTTGAAAACCCAATAGAGGAAGACGAAGTCGAAAACATTTCAGAGCCACCAGTTGATGTTAATGAAAATGGATATGGACGGCCAATTTCACCAAGAGAATGTTGGACACAAGAATCTTTGAATGACATTGATATTGATTGTTGATAAACAAAACGCCTTTTTAGCTCACCTGGCCTAAAAGGCCATGTGAGCTTTTCTCATCACTTGGCGTCCGTCGTCGTCGTCGTCGTCGTCTGTCGTCGTTAACAATTTTTCAAACATCTTCTCCTCTGAAACTACCGAATGGATTTAAATGAAACTTAAAATGATTGTTCCTTAGTTTATCCTGCACAAAGTGTGTGCTTCGATTTTTGATCCGTCAAAAAACATGGCCGCCGTTACTTAAAATAGAACATAGGGGTCAAATGCAGTTTTTGGCTTATATCTCAAAAACGGAAGCATTTAGAGCAAATCTGACATGGGGTAAAAATGTTCATTAGGTCAAAATCTATCAGCCCAGAAATTTTCAGACGAATCAAACAAACCATTGTTGGGTTGCTGCCACTTAATTGGTAATTTTAAGGAAGTTTTGCAGTTTTTGGTCATTATCTTGAATATTATTATAGATGAAGATAAACTGTAAACAGCAAAAATGATCAGCAAAGTAAGATCTACAAATAGGTTAATATGACCAAAATTGTCAATTGACCCCTTAAGGGGTAAATGTCCTTTAATGACAATTTTTCACAATTTGTTCATCATATTTGCTAACTTTAAAAAATCTTCTCCTCTGAAACTACTGAATGGATTTGGATGAAACTTAGCATGATAGTTCCTTAGATTATCTTGCACAAAGTGTGTGCTTCGATTTTTGATCCGTCAAAAAACATGGCCGCCGTTACTTTAAATAGAACATAGGAGTCAAATGCAGTTTTTGGCTTATATCTCAAAAACGTAAGCATTTAGAGCAAATCTGACATGGGGTAAAAATGTTCATTAGGTCAAAATCTATCAGCCCAGAAATTTTCAGACGAATCAAACAAACCATTGTTGGGTTGCTGCCACTTAATTGGTAATTTTAAGGAAATTTTGCAGTTTTTGGTCATTATCTTGAATATCATTATAGATAAAGATAAACTGTAAACAGCAGAAATGATCAGCAAAGTAAGATCTACAAACAAGTTAAATATGACCAAAATTGTCAATTGACCCCTTAAGGGGTTATTGTCCTTTAATGACAATTTTTTTACAATTTGTTCATCATATTTGGTAACTTTAAAAAATCTTCTCCTCTAAAACTACTCAACCAAATTCAACCAAACTTCAACTGAATGATTAGTAGGGTGTATAAAATAAAGTTTGTGTTTTATTTTCTATTTTGTCTAAAAACATGGCCGTCATGGCTTTGAAAACTGAGATTTTCTCAGCTACTTTGCATCAGATTGATTTAATATTTGGTATGAAGATTACTTCAGCTTTGTTGTGACAAGTTGTAAAGTATAAGTGCTTTTGGCATGATCAACAAACTTCATCTTGTTTGCCGATACTATAAAATGTTAAAATTTTCGTAACACTTTTCTTAGCTTAAATGCTGTAGATTGGTTTGGCATTTTGAAGTGGTCAGTTGTACAATGCTTAGCAGTCAACTATTTTAATGGAAAGAGATGTCAATTTAAAACAAAATCACATAAAATTGGCTAAAAATCTAAATTTTGTTTTTTTGAGACTCGAAAAATCAATATGGGAGGGGATGAGAATTGAGGATTTTTTATTGTGGCCATATTTTAACACACTAATACTATGGTACTGAGGTAATCTTCATAGTCAATGTTTCTTAGTTAAGGGGTTCAAAGTTTAACAATGTCCAACATAATCTACCTACCTATTCTCTACCTAGCAGGGTAAAATTTTATTTTAGAAAAAGATGTATAGTAAGTACATGTATGCAAGTTTTTTCTCTTAATAAATGATTAGTTAAAAAAAAATTGTCTTGATCATTTTTGTCGAGCCTGCAACTTTTGTTGCAGTTAGCTTGATATAGGGATAGTGATCCGGCAGCAGAATTGAATAACTATATTTGGCACGTGCGTTCCTTGCAAGGTCCTCATGCCTGTCGGACAGTTTTCACTTGACCTCGACCTCATTTCATGGATCAGTGAACAACGATAAATTTTCGTGGTCAAGTCCTTATCTCAGATACTATAAGCAATAAGTCTAGTAGATTTGGTGTATAGAAGAACTGTAAAGTGTACATGTCCAACTGGCAGGTGTCATCTCACCTTGACCTCATTTTCATGGTTCAGTAGATATAGTTAAGTTTTTGTGTTTTGGTCTGTTTTTCTTATACTATATGCAATAGGTCTACTAAAATTGGTGTATAGAATGATTGTAAGGTGTACATGTCTAGCTGACAGGTGTCATCTAACCTTGACCTCATTTTCATAATTCAGTGGTCAAAGTTAACTTTTTTAGTTTTGGTCTATTTTTTTAATACTTTATGCATTAGGTCAACTATATTTGGTGTATGAAAATATTTTATGATCTATATGTCGGTTACGCAGGTTTTATTTGAACTTGACCTCGTTTTCACAGTCCATTGCTAAGTTTTAAGTGTTTGTGTTTTGGTCTCATTTTCTTTATTTATAAACAGTAAGTCATATATACTTGTAATATTGAAGAATTGTTAGCTGTACATGTTTGCCTGGCATGGTTCAATATGTTCAATAAGGCATTGTTTACCAGGTGAGCGATTCAGGCTCTTGAGAGCCTCTTGTTTTAAGTTGCTGTGACTATATTTTATATAGTGTTGCCTCTAATTTATATATCTTTAAATTCAAATGATAATAAAATGTTTTCCACCAAATTATATCAGATCAGTTTAAACAGCACCGTTTCAAGAATTAGCCAAGCCATTACCCGATGATTGCACGGAGAAATGGAAGCGGCACTGACATGCATTTGGTTGAGTTATGATACATTTCATACGAATTTTAGTTTATGTTTTTTAGATACATGTTTAAACACAATATCATGTTTCTGTAGATCGTATTTTTTGTGTGTTATATAATCGTGTACTCATTTATCAGACACGTATCTCTAAACTAAAGGAACCGATACATAATTTTGACGTGGTTAAGTTATCCAAATCAGTAGGACATGTATATGGTTTCTATGAATGACAGATCTGCGTAAGCTTGTGTTTAGTAGCCTTTCGTTCTGAGTAATTGCAAAAGAATCAAAAAAGACATTTTGATATTTGTAAGTAAGTGTTTTTATAACATTAAAAGAAAACTAAAAAACAAGGTAGTTTGTATATAATTTCTAAATTCAATTTTAAACCATTTGTCAATAAATAAATTTGGTGTATTTACTGTCTTCTGATTGGTTAAAATTATTAGTTTTATTTTCAATGTTGTCAATTTTGATGGCGACACGCCCACTCTGACGTTGTGTATTTATACCCCAACATGTATGTACGTTGTTATTGTTAATATAAATAAATGGAAAAGTTCTTTGAGCCTTATTTTTTTTATAGAAATTTGTTTATTTATAATGAATGGCAATAATTTATTTTGATTTTATTGAACCATAAAACTAATTTTTGACTCTACACATTTTACATAATCCGCTTATAAATTCAAAACAGATAATAGCCATTCATTAAATAATTTATTTTTGGATTTGACGCGTCTTCCGATTGTTTGACGTTGTTTTGTGTCATGTGAACGTGACGTCATCAACGTTTTTTCATGGTTTACTCCAGTTTTAAATGGAATTTAGTATTAAATTATCAGAAATAATTGTAATATTTATTCTGCCTACTCGAAATAACATACAAAATGTGGTACACACTTTAAATTACCCACTACGCGGGTTATTCAGTGTGCACTTTTTTTATGTTATTTCTTCTTAGACAGAAAAAATATTACAGTCATTCCTTAATTAATAAAGTGAACAGTGTAGAAATTTAATAATAATGGACAGTTGGATCTGGTAAAACGTTTTGATATCCTAGCTGTTTTATACTTTTTACAGCTAAACGAACCTTTCGTAGTTGCTCAATCTTTCCTGATGAACAAAATATCTAAATCAATTTAAACCTTACATTGTATATTCAAATGTGACATTAAGCATTCGGTATAATCAACAGTGTACCATAGCTTACCACATTGACAATCGGCTCACATCTGCAAAAAAAGTTCTTGTTTTACCTGGCAAAAAGGACTGTTGGATTTAAATTACTTGTTTGTGTCAGGTTTGTTTTGTTTATTTCCAACTGGAAATACAAAGGCGACATTTGTAAGGGGTAAAGGAAGCCAGAGAGAACCACCGTGCATGATTGGAGTTATAAAAGTATTCTGTATACCTTTCATGATATTATGTACTTGGTCACTACAACCATGGTATATAAACATAAGGTTATTTGATATGACTACCAATGAGGCATCTATCAACCAGAGTTCTCATAAAGATGTTATTATTGGTTATAGGTCATCCTACGGCTATCATATTGATATTAGCGTCACTGATGAGTCTTATGTAGACGAAACGCGCATCTGGCATACTAAATTATGACCATGGTAACTTTGATAACTATATAAAGGTTATTCGAAATTCTTATGGTTAGTAATTCAGAATTTTTTATTAAGAAACTATCTTTTTAGATCCATCTCGCAAAGTTGACCTTTGATGGGTTTTGCGGTCATTGTATACTCCTCTTTTGTAATATATATCCTCAAATGTTTCAGTTCTTGACTTCATTCACGGCAAATTCTACGCATTTGGTTTTTTATACAAATGACAAGCTTTGGCGCAGTTTTACAACTAGACATGTTTTGCAGTTCAGTGACGTCGATGTAGACACGTTTGGGGAAATTGGACACGTTTGGGGGGAAGGTATGTTGGTCCCCTCCGTAAAACATTCAGTATGCCTTCGGAATATACAAATATTAAATGTCAAGAATTTCAATAACGGCCGGGAAACAGACTAGGGGGGAAGGACACGTTTCTAAGTGCCCCGAGCTCTTAGTTTCATATTATATACCTTTCTATATGTAACATTCAGAAACGTGACCTCCCTCCCCCCCCCCCCCCCCCCCAAACGTGTCCAGTACCCCAAAAGACCACTGTATCAACTGTGTCCCCCATCTAAGAATTGCGGTAAACTTTATTGATTTGGGACATGCATGTATTAGCGGTAAAAGACGCGAGACGTTCTGGCGTGTAATAATGGACACGTTTTGGCGAATAACAATTATCGGACACGTTTGGGGAATATTGAATATTACGGACTAGTTTGGGAGATCGGACACGTTTGGGGGGAAGGACACGTTTGGAAGTGTTACGAAAATATTCATAAAGTAAAATCTATATGCGAGTAAACGATCAACTTGACAAAAACAGATCTAGTTTAAGTTAATTTATTTCCTAGGAAAAGACAATATCACGATTTACGTCTCAGTTAGTATATAGAAAGGTATATAATATGAAACTGAGAGCGATTAGTTTCATATTTTAAACCTTTCTATACACTATCCAATTAAGCTCATTTTTACAACTTCAGTAATTCTATTGACATGTTTTGGCTGACTAGATGTAGATCATTTACGTAGTTTTGTAAATCTACAAACTTACATCATTGTAAAAATCGGAATGAAAAGATGGTAGCTGCTGGTGTAAGTTTGTTTATTGTTATAAAGCGGTTTTTTTACTATACATGTACTTATTTACATTGTAAGATGACAAAATAAGTTGACCAAAAGCAGACAATTCTTAAAATGCAGTAGAAGCTTTACATTCTTGAAAACATTTCTTTTTTAATTTCACATAACTTAAAACTAAAACTATATTGACTAGATGTGTCAAAGCGACACGAATGGTTTCGTCTCAAAAAGTTGAAAAATCAGCAATTTCAATAACACATGTAGACACAAACATAATATTAGTCTCACCTATCAAAAATCAGCTCAAAATCTGGAGGCGCATAGAAAAAAAGTCTGTATAACTAAGATTTCAACAATTTTCAAAGTTGTAAACCGTTAATTTTGGCACAAATTAGCAGAGCAAAACGAAACTTTAACTTGATCTATAACTAATCATGGTTAGCTCACATATCAAAAATCAGCCCAATATCTGAAAGCATTTAGATAAAAAGTCCATATAACTGTGATATTCAAAAATTTATCAAAGTTCAAAGCCCGAAATTACAGCAAAAATTAGCGGAGCGGAACAAAACTCAAACTTGATCTGTAACTCATCATGGGTAACTCACATACCAAAAATCAGCCCAATATCTGAAAGCGGTTAGAAAAAAAGTATGTATAACTGTGCTTTTCAACAACTTTTCCAAAGCCCGTGATTTTGGTAAAAATTAGCGGAGCAAAACAAAACTTAAACTTGATCTGTAACTCATTATGGTTAACCTACATATCAAAAATCAGCCCAACATCTGAAGGCGTTTAGAAAAAAAAAGCTCTGTATAATGGTTTGTTGCGGAATGACAAAATAACGGAATAACGGAATTTCGGAATGACAAAATTACGGAATTACGGAATTTCGGAATTTCGGACAATGGTAAAACTATATGGCACCGACAACTTTGCCCATTAAATGACCGATGGGGATCACGAAAGGAGAGAAAAATCCACCAGGCAACGTTGATTTCTCCATAGGAAATTGCTATACAACGAAACTCTCTAGATCTTACAACATGATACGCTACAAAAAGTACAATATACCTACAAACACTGTAGAATTCATGAACATTTACACAACGTCCATAATTTTATTTTTGAAATAGCGTTATTTTACATGAAATATTTAAAAAGCTTTATACTGAATGTGAAACTATGTATTGTTGGCTCAGTGACGGATTCTCTTCGAACAGCCTCTATGTTAACAACTTGGTGTGATGTGTCATGACTAGTATTTTTCCTCTTGCAATTGTTGTTTCGTCTCTGTGCCTTACAAGATCTCTGATGACTCATTTTGTTGGAAGTTTGCTGTCCTTTTGTAACTACGAACAGCATTACTACGATGACCTAGGTACGAAAAAAAATGCGTTATTTTTTTCAGTTGGAACATGACTAGAGACAAAGGACAAAAACTGTTCGCTATATATACATGAATGTAACGATTGCATTTTTAGAAGAAAAAAAATGTACAAAAGGCAGTTATACCTATTCGCTTATTTTTAAATTCTACAAAATGTTTTTTTTTAATGTCTTCCACACAAAAATTGACCTATTGACTCCCTTCAAAAAGTCTGTTTGGTTATTCTCATATACATGTATGTAACGATTGCATATTTAGAAAGACAAACATGTATAAAAGGCAGTTATACCTATTTGCTTATTTTCAAATTCTACAAAATGGTCTTTTTAATGTCTTCCACACGAAAATTGACCTATTTACTCCTTTCAAAAAGTCTGTTTGGTTATTCTCATCAATTCGGAATTTATTTTAATGTCTTAAAGTTGAGCTATTTCTCTTTTATGTAAAATATGAATATGAACTCCGTAAAAGTATGTATCTTATTACGTACCAGTTGTCTTACAAATAAGTTGTTCCTCAACTCCTGTTTGGTATAGTTTTGTTGCTGTCGAAGCCCTTAAGCTGCGGTTTGTTCGCTTGCCTTCCAGTCCAACTGCTGTACACAATCTTTTCACAGTTTTTTGCAAGGTATTGTGACCTACTGGGCCTTTAAAAAAACACTGGTCTGTTGAAAAGTTGACTAGCTGTTTAAAATAGAATACATCGACTTCATCTTAGGACTGTGAATAGAAAAAAAACATATTACTGTAGTAAAGAGGTACAGATCAATGAGTAATGAAATATATAAAGGATTTATTTTTGTAAAATTATTTCATAAATGAATCGACTAGTCTTACTGTAATAAATTTTAGATTTAAAGAAAACAGAACAATTTGAGTGATAGTTTAAATTTGATTAAATTTGTATTCTACTTATACATAGTAGCACATCAGTATTCAAACACACCTTTTTTTCTACGAATAAAAAAAATCATGACTAAATATTCGTTATAGTCGCAAAAATATTAAGAAGTATAATTATACAAAACAAGATGTGGTATAAAATGCCTTTATTTTTACATTACACGCAAGATTTTTAAAGACAAAGTACAATTTGCCTTACACTTGTTTAAACGTTATCAGTTGAAAATCTTTTCACAAAAATTCAAATCATTTAACATACATCTTTAAAGTTGGACTTTTCGGAAACTATAAGAGATAACTTGAATGTAATAAAGGAAACTACATAGAGATATTATTGGTATGAAAACTATGGATATTATGAGAAATGAGATTTGAAAATAGTAATACAATTGTCAACAAATTAACATTACCATACCATTAGCTATATTTAGGGCTTAGTGACGGATCTATGTGCTCTGGAGAGAGTGCAAGCCTCTCCTGTGATAGCAAACAAAATTTTAAAAAACAAGTTCATCACGATATTTATAAATTTTTCTACTACATGATCCTACATATTGTCGTCTTGCTTCGCTTGGCCTTACATTTAAATAATCAGAAATAACACCCCTTTCAAATTTACTGGAAATCTGCTTTAATGTGTTTAACATGAGAAATCATAAACTTAAAAGACGGTAAGTGCCTCGAAAGCTGACGTCAAAAATTGGATGCCTCATTCGATGCAATAACAGATCCGAATTGAAAAGATTATGAAATTGAAATATATAAATGGCACCCTCTTCATTCTGTACATATTTTCAATATAGAAACATAGATTGCCTGTTGCTTTGTGTCCAGTGGCAAATATTTCATGCATTTTAAGGACAACATTTACACAGATTTGTTGTTCTAGAGTGTTGATTCTTGTTTTAATATCGAAAAAAAGTTAATTGTGTTATTGTATTAACATACCATAAGCGTTTGTACTTTTCAAAAAGAGTAACAATACATCTGTCTGGATATTCTATATTTTCATAAGCTTTGACAGTCTTTGGTTCATATTTTTTGTCTCTCATGCCTCCAGAATTTGTTTTGGATATTTCTTCGTTGTACAGAATATACCTTTTGTGTAATTCCGAATCAATGTATGGCCCTGTTATCTGTGGATTTTTGTTCAACCTCAAACTACGGTGTTCTTCACCACCACGTAATGCAAAATGTATACCATTTAAATAAACCATTGTATCCAACAGCTTTGGGGAATTATCCGACCCAATGACAGCTCTCTCCCACATAATATTTTCCTCCTGACTTGAAATTGGTTCTGCCCTTCTTCGACTCGCGGCACCTAGCCCTTCTGCAGATCTTTTTTTCATCACAGAGTCAAGTACTTTGCGGCACTTGACATAAGTAGGTTGGGTTAGAAGGTTTACGGATGGATCGTGCAATCTTATTTGTCCTTGTATAGCCACAAACAAGTGGTACAAGGATGCTGACGGGTAATCATATCCATCGGTCTTTTTAGCTTCAGCCAAGAAATACTGCAATGCTGTGTCCCTTATACATGGTTCCATTTCAGTAATACTCTGTGTTATTGCTTCGACTGAGATGGGTAAATTGTCATTAACTGGGCGAGCCCTCCTCTCCTTTTGCCAATTACTGAAAACGTTAGATCCCCATTTATAATGACATCGCGTCGATTGAGGAAATGCTGACTATTAAATTCGAAATTTATTTAGGGATCACAGGTAGTTAATGTCTATACTCTGGAACATTTGCATCACTCCGGTTTGAGGTTGAATCAGTTTCTAAAATTGAAAAAAAATCATTACAATTTGATATGTTCGAAAAAAATTGTTGTTAATCATATATCATGAAAAATCGCATTTTAACTTGACTAAGTTTTTAGTTCAAATTTGTTCATAACAGTCTACTGAGGTTTACAGAGAATCATCTAATATTAATTTTGAAATGTATTGCATTCTTAAAATACCGAATATAACCGTGTTTTAAGATTTTTAATTTCGGGGACCGGTCTTCATTTTGGGCCACATTAAGATTCTAAGGGTCTAAAATTTGACTTATTAGAAAATGAATTTAAGGAGTTCTTTGAAAACTGAATGCAACTGTATATTTAGGTGTTATTTAACTTTAGGTCTGGTTTTTACGATAACACCCAAAGGACCCAAAGCTAAACTTCTACATTGTAGGGGTTCTTTGATATGCTAAATCAAGCAGTGTATTTAGAGTTTTGTTTTTGGGCCATGCTTTCAAGTTTGTCCAAATAAGGGTTTCAAATTAAGCTTTTTTTTTTATTTCAATACAACTTGAATACATATGGGGTTCTTTAAAAAGCTTAATCTAATTGTGTATTCATATTTTGGATCTTGGGCTCTTTTATCAAATTGGTCCACATTGAGGTACAAAGGATCCAAGATTAAACTTATTCGTTATTGTAAACATTTACTAGAAATATCTATCATTTTCTCCCTACCCAGTTAACCCCTAGTAATTTCATGATGTGGATCGGTCATTGTTATTGAATCTAACGTTGTTTGATTGGATTAAGTTATTATTAGCTTACCTTTAAACTGTTTTTTCCGTATATGTATATAAAAAAATAAGATGTGGTATGATTGCCAATGAGACAACTGTCCACAAGAGACCAAAGTGACAGAGACATTAACAACTATAGGTCACCGTACGGCCTTCAACAATGAGCAAAGTCCATACCGCATATAGTAAGCTATAAAAGGCCCCGATATGACAATGTAAAACAATTCAAACGAGAAAACTTACGGCCTTATTTATATAAAAAAAAAATGAACGAAAAACAAATATGTAACACATAAACAAACGACAACCACTAAAGTAAGTAAGTAAGTAAGTAATTATTTATTATAGTGACATGTGTATCAGAACATACATTTATACAATTATATACAAAGCAATTTGATGTTTACACCCGGCCCATTGGACATATATGTCACTTTAGCAATATAATATCATATCCGAAAACGTAAAAGTTTACAAACTAAAAATACAGAATTAGACGTAAAGTTTTTTTTTTCTATGAATGAAAGCTGAATTTACAAATTTTGCAGTTTGAATTTGAAAGTATTTCAATAAATGGATAAGTTTTTTGCTGTTGTCACTAAAATTGTCTAATACGGCCATAGGTAGAAACCTTTGTCTAAGTTTGTCATAACATGGACAGTTTAACATAAAATGTTTTTCATCTTCGACCTCTTGCTTTTCACACAGTACACATATTCGGTCTGGTAGCGCTTCGTTACGGAACCTTCCGGTATCAATGCATATAAGAATCCCACATCTTAATTGGGAAAGAGACGATCGTTCTTGTTTAGACAGATTTGATGATATATACTGTTCTAGTTCGTAATTTTCTTTGAAGGTCACAAATGTTCGTAGTTTCGGTGATAAAGCAGATTTGTATTTCCATTCACTTTCAGTATAACATAAAAGTTTTTTTTTTTAGCTTCTTGTATGTCCACTATTTGTTTTGTTTCATAGAGGTTACTTAAATCAAGTTTATTAAAGATGTCCATAACTTGTGTGCACCATAATCCATTATTCTTATACTCCCACTCGAAAACTTTTTTCGTGAGTCTCTCGTCGTCCATAAGAATGAGACGGTTCCATAGGCGTACCATATTTAACCAATGTCTTTGCGTTGGTGGTAACCAGCCAAGTTCACTGTTTAATGCTATAGTGGGTGCAAACCGATGTAAACCACAGGAATATCGTACTGCTCTGTTTTGTATCATATCAATGCCATGATAAGTATTGTAGCCCCAAACACCAGAGCAAAAATCTAAAACAGGATATCAATATACCATCGATAGATTTGTCAATCACACGTACGTGAAAAAAGTTTAAAACTGTACATTTAACAAAAAGACTAAGAAGAGTGCGCGTATTTAGTTCCATCATTCTCTCTACATATGATTTGCTGCTTCGTAAATACACACTACGATAACAGATAACCTAAGACATAATTGGCACAACTTTTGGAAAATTTGGGTCCTCAATGCTCTTCAACTTTGAACTTGTTTGGCTCTATAACTATTTTGATCTGAGCGTCACTGATGAGTCTTATGTAGACGAAATGCGCGTCTGGCGTATTAAATTTTAATCCTGGTACATTTGATAACTATTTACATCATAATAATGTTCTTTTATGACTTGTTTTTATTTAAGTTTTTTTCGGAGTTTAGTGTTACGTCCATTTTCACTGAACTATTACAATTTTTTGTTTAAGCTGTTTTTTTTGCTCTTTGGTCGGGTTGTTGTCTCTTTGACTCACTTCTAAATTTCCATTCACAACTTTTGATATATTTCGTTAGTTCATTGATTGTTATTTTGATATATTGATTCCAGTCAGTTTTGGTTTCGTGTTATATTTTGATGTTTTTGTTAGTAAGAACTTTTGTATAAAAGACAGAATGGTTTCTCTTTGATTCATTCACAATCTCTATCGACACAGAACTTTTCAAAAGTCAGTCAATTCCAATGTTAAATTATCAAACTTACCTTATAGTAATCAACCTTGGATTAAGTGTATAATTAAAGCCTTTTTGGCAGAAATTGGAAATATTTTTTCTCTATAATGAAATATACGGCAATCTGTACGGTGTTATTGTATTTACCAGTCTTAACAAGTTGGCAATAATTCAACACGATTCTTTTATTTACAAAGCTATATATATGGGCGTTTTTCAATAAAAACGTACTTTCTTGTCCCAGCCACTTTAAAAAAAATGTGTTTGATCTTTGCAAGTAATTTTTTGTGCAGTCAGTACATTGAATTAGATATAACATTTTTAAGCAAAGAAACAGTTTATTTTTTAGAGAGATTGATAAGATATTGATTCCTGAATGGTCCAAAACAACCAAAATGGCATGTCCCTAGACCGCCTGTTCAACATTCACACTCTCAAATATCGTAAAAAAATGAAGAAATAAATATTAATTTTACTTAATATAAGTTCTTTAATAATTCAAAAGTATGTTTAGAGCCAACATATTTTAATAAACAGCTTTTAACATAGGATTTTTTTTATTTTAGAAGGTGTGTCCCTAACACAATGTCCACTACGAAACGAAGTCATTAAAACTTGCTTATAAACATTATAAAATCAATGTAATTTTTTGTTTGCAAGAGATATACACATTAGGGTCTTACAAAAGAAGTGATGCTTTTATAACGGCAATTAAACTGTTGGTAAGAAAAATTGAGCACATCAAATGGACCAGGGTGATACCGTATTTTTGTAAATGTCCACTACGAAACGGGTCAAATATCCTTCAGTAACTGGTTTTAAAATTATGAAAAAAATATCAGTGTACAGGTTAATAACGCTTTGATGAATACAGTCAGTCTTGTTACTATTTCAATATTGGGGTTGTGAGAAAAAAATAAAACATGTGAATACGTCCCCTACGAAACGGTCCCCTACGAAACAAGTTTGGGAGAAAAACGTTTCGTAGTGGACACTACCACTACCATGCAGTCTTTTTTTACTCTTTTTTTCAATTATATTCGTGCAAAGCAAATAACAAAGGTTAGTTTCATGTAATTTTTATTATGTTTTTATTAACATACAATAGGGTTGATGTCAACTACGAAACTTTTTGTCCACTACGAAACGGTTTTGTCAACTACGAAACGCATCAAAATGTCCACTACGTAACATGAGTTGTATCTTCATATGTGAAGTACTGTCTAATTTTTATCAATAAAAAAATGGTTCTCCAATTCAGAAAAAAATGAGATTTTTCTAGTATATAACGTAAACAAACTGGAATGTCTATAGGAAACAATTAAAATTGCAAAAATATGTGTGTTTAGAAGCAGTTTCGTAGGGGACAAAAGTCCCCTACGAAACAGTACACAAATTATGAAAATATATCATTTTAAAGAGTATTTAAGATTGCACTTTTTGCTTACAAACAGGTCTATAATAGAGGTATTCAAAATAACTCTTGAAAATAAATTTTAGACTAGTTGATTTTCCATTTTTTTTTTAGGTCTGAAAGGAACGCTTTCATTGAAAAAAGCCCATATATATATATACAAAACATGTAAATTTAAACACAAATATTGTGAATAAACAACAAGAAAAACTTTTTGAAAGAAACAAAGTTAAAACCTCCCAGCAACATGCAATTTCTATGGTTTGAGGTTGGGTAAAGCATTTACCACAGTTTAACGATCTTTAACATACTAAAAATAAAATATTGTAAGAAAATTTGGAATTTACAGATATAAATACAAAACATAACGATTTTTGAGCGTTTAATTCCATCCATTTGACAGTGAAAGTTCTTTAACCATTGAAAGCAAGTCAATAAAAATTGGCAATTGTTCTTAAACAAAATTGACAAAATATGTTGACAATGACTAATATTGACATTAAAAGGAAGAACAGGTGTGCTTCAATATCCCTCCATTGATACAAAACATTAGTTATATGGTCTTATTGATATCTTAAACATTATTTCGAACAGTGACGAAATAATAACAAATGATCTTATTTAAACCTTTACCTTTACAATTTTAAAGATGTTTTTTATGTAAATATGCTTTGCGTTTAATATTGTACAGTGAAACAGGAGTCTCGCGGAACTATGCTTATATGCTTTGAGGGGATTCGCAGTTCTTGTTCCACTGTGGCATTCTTGTGCACTCCATCCCCAAAGAGAAACCACACAGATTCAAAACATATATTAACAGAATCCTAATTTGCAAACATGTTCATATTTCAAAAAAATCAAATTCAGATCAAAATAACCGATGGTTAAATAATTGAATAAATCAAGAAAAGATTTTTTCTGATATCTTGTAAACGCTGAATCTAGTTGAAAATAGAACCGAACTCATATCCATGATAACATAGTTAAATTGCAATGACATGCACGTTTTAGTTGATAAAGCTCACCTGTAAAACGTCAAGGTAGTAAATGCCAGTATCAGTACAAATAAAAACAATTTCATGAAGAAAATCATGGAAAACTACCAGATCGAATATATTAACAAGCGCTCACACATATAGAGAAGATTTCCATTGACGTAATGATATATGCGTTACTGATGAATTAAGAAGTCCAGAATTTCGTTACCATACAATAATTAAACGTATAACATCTAACTTACTTCAATATATACAAAGGATTGGTTTTGAAGTTTGGCTGTACATGTACCTGTTTAATTTTAATTTACACAAAAAGAATTTTACATGTAGTGAATTGGATGGAGAGTTGTCTCATTGGCACTCATACCATATCTTCTTATATCTATAAAAAATGCACTTTAATATCCCGATTTTTACGTTTAAAGTGTATAAAGCACTTTAATTTAAATACAATACTTTCAAATTATTCGATACTTCGAATAACGATATTTCGAATGATATAGTTTTAATCGAAGTCAGTTTGTGTTAAATAAATCAAAATGTATGCATCATCGTTATGAAAACTTGATGGTCATACATTTTGTCGTTATTTCATACTTATATTTGTTAGAGACGACATCAAACGTTCAATGTAGGATAAAAATTTTAATTCACATAGTTTTTTCACTGACCCATCCCCTCTTAAATTAATTTGGGGAAAATTGATTGACCAATATGGATATATGTAAAATCGATTTTGGACACATTGATCTGTTGATGTTGAACAATGTTTACAATATAATTCTTTTCACAATCTGTTTATGAAGTATTTAAACCAAATCTAATGCAAATGGTCTGATATGTGGATGATAAAATGTCTGTTTATCTGCACTTATTTCAAAATTTACTTGAGAGGAGTCATTTTGCACTTATGGTTTGAAACCAGCTGTTTAATATTCACCCCAACTTTACACCCTTGCAATATTTAAGGAACTATAAAGCTAAATGACAATTGGCCGTGATGTTTTATTGAGTACGCCATGGCAAAAGAAATGAAGGCCTTTATGAAATATTGTTTACTGCTCAATTAACAAATCTGTCGAAACATCGTTACACAAACATTTACTTTAAAAAGATAGTCAACATAATCGAAATAAGGAATATGAGAGTTGTTTTCCGTTAGTCGATATATAGTGTATCGTTTGTTTTTGTTATTTTTATCCCTTCACATTTTAAAATTTTGCTACGATATTAGTATTTCTGTTTTTTTTTTATTTCGATTTTCAACGAATTAGCGAAGTTCACATACGGACAGAAATGTTTTAAACCCAAATTGATTTTCAACTGAAATTAAACATTTTTGGAAGATAAAGCCATTACTTTATATCGTTTAAACATTAACAGTCTTGTTATAGAAATTACTGCATTACATTTACATTATGGTGAAGTTGAAATCACCCCATCGTAAATTTTACGGACGCCATCAAGAGTTGGTTGACCGTTATGGAATAACCGTTTCACAAATGATATCGGATATGTTCCTTACGTCGTAACTACAATCCCCTTCCCTTTCATGAATGTGACCTACCGAATTAGACTATTTACCGGATTTGTTATCACATAAGCAATACGACGGTGCCGCATGTTGAGCAGGATATGCTTACCCTTCCGGAGCACCTGAGATCACCCCTAGTTTTTTGGTGGGGTTTGTGTTGTTTATTCTTTAGTTTTCTATGTTGTGTCGTGTGTGCTGTTGTTCGTTTGGTTTTTTTTTCATTTTTAACCATGGCGTTGTCAGTTTGTTTTAGATTTATGAGTTTGACTGTCCCTTTGGTATCTTTCGTCCCTCCTCTACTAGATATTCAATTCTTTTATTTGAAAATAAACCAGTCCTGGCAGATTTTTTCTATAATGAATTGAAGCGTTACGAAATATCTTTTTGTTATATTAATCTTAAGTTTTGAAAATATGTCGATTTCAAAATAAGTGGGAAAAAAAGGAAGTACTGAAAGATAATTGTCCGGTTTTTTTTTATTTTTGTAGTAACGTGTGTCTGGCTAACACTTTATCAGTCAGATATATGTGATGAGTTGAAACACAATTGCACGGCCAAATTGAATAGAATGTGTGTTTTCTCAAAAATCTTTAAAATTATTCTAGTGTCACGCCCCAGGTTATTTCTCTGACCATATATATTAATATTGTTTTGGAGAATGTTTTATTGTTTTATACAGCATTTGGCAAACACAGTAATATAACATTGTATATAAGGTTGTTTATTGTTTTTGGTTTTGGCCATGCGGAAAAGTCATTGAATCAGTGTTTAGTTTTGTTTTTGTTGTTTCAGGTGTACAACCACCTAATCCTAGTACGTCACTACCCGGTTGCATACGAATAAAGGGTCGAAAAAATTTCCGTTGAAATTTACAGTTGTAGGAAAATACTCTTATATTTCATTGTTGTAAAAAAAACCTGAATTATAAACATAATTATATCTTCGGAGTTCAAATAACCTTTCTTTTTTTATTTGGAGACTAGAGTTTACATGGACACTTTAGCTTGTACACAGGAAAATAAAGGTGACAATTTGATTGGTAATCTTCAAGTTATGATTATTAATATTCTTCAACTTCGCAATAGTCTATTTCAGTTTGCAATAGTTTTGATTGGAGCGCCTCTGATTATGCAGATGTCAAATCCATTTCTGGAGATTTCTTTCCCGAAGATATCATCGAAAAATGTAAAACAATTTCATTGAGAAAAAAATTGACAGACATGAAGCAACGTGAACCACTAAAGAATATACTTCTGACTTGTACAGAAACATTTATTAGGTAACGGGGTAAACTATTTTGCTGTCACCCCAAACAACAAAAAAGTCAGTTGAAAAAGCATGAACTCATCAGATCGTACAATGCAGGAAACATCTAACAGTTCGGACGTGGCAGTGTAATTATACATTCCACAACAAACAAACAAACAAACAAAAACTTAGAAAAGATATGAGTATTGGCAGTTACTGATAGATAATTCAATAACAATAATAATTTATTAACATACATGTACATGTGACTAATGCTCTTCAAATCCAATATATTTGATAACAGTTTTGTTGCAAGATCCACTGGTGCATCTTTTGTAGACATACCAAAAGTATAGTTTGGTATATTTGACTAGGTTTTGTTTAACCAATCAGTACGGTGGGAAAGGTTTCGTTTTTGTTGTAGACAAAAAGTGCGTCTGGGGTACACAATTTTAATCCTGGTATTCTACAAAAGAGCACACTCAGTAAATATAATTTCGAGTAAATAAATGGGTACCTGGACTTGTTATGGTTGCTCTTGAAATAATGAAAATTTGTTTGACTGTGTATTATAACACAATACGTCTGGTTTTACAAAATTGAAATTCCAAAAGTCTTGATCAATTCTCATATTTGTGAATAAAACCGATCTTTATACTGTTCAACATGTTCTTTGCAAATAGGGAATTTGTCCTCGGGAATTGAACGGTCAAACTCTTTTTTTAATTTTGTGATACTCTTTCTAATTAAGGATGTTTGCTGCTCAGTTTCAAAATAAATAACTTTTCATAAAACTAGTATGTATTGATAGGGAATAAATTGAGGAATAAAAAAAACAAAAAAATATAGAGGTCAATGTGCTTGTTTTCGAGATATTAGCCATTGGAATTTTGGCGGTAAAATGTTCTCTCTTGATTTTTCATAGCTTTATCATTGACCAGTTAAAGTTCTATTAAAAGATAAATAAAATGTTACAAGACTTTTACAAATGACTTATAATTATACATGTAAAAGATTTATAAAAAGAAAAATGGGGCATTCAAATGGATAAAAAAAAATCTGACAAAAATTCCAAAACATGACAAGCAGACATCCTTAATGTAAATCTGTTTATGATATCTTTATGATTTCTGTTTGTAGAACGTTAACATGTACTAAGAGGTGGTAAACCATAGACATCCGGTTTTACTGATAGAGTTGGGTTAACCATATTTAAGCTGGCAATGCTGTGTCGTTTAGTAAGCTTGTGTCTATTTATCCTCCTGAAAAAAATGATATATTTGATGCAAATATAGAATATCATGTTTGATTAAAACAGTACAAAAGTTGTATATGACTGACCGGAACATAAGTGAGTTAAAAGATGCCGAAGAAAGAAGCAATTGATTTCAAAGGAAACTTTCCTCGTTTTACTTATGGTTTTATTTAAAATTTTGTTTTTAAATTTATTTTGTATGTATCTTAGAATGCTACACGATCATCGATATTATGACTTTTCATAGCGAAAGTTATTAAAGCATTCATGTTGATATATTTTTACTATTTTGTTTAATTTTGGATTCTTTCTTTTTTTCGGTGTCCTTTTTGCTGTTTATATTTATTTTCATTTGTCGTTGTTCTCCTTTTTTTAGACAATTATTTTTCTATGTTATCAGTTGAATTTATATTGAAGACAAAGAAATCGTAACCTATTTTGGCTGCTAGTATATCTAACTTCTACACTGAAGTATTTCATATGCTGATGAAAAGTAAGCGAATTTAGAATGTTATGGCAGATGTTATGTCTATACAAATTACAAAAACAGATGTAAATATGAATTAGGTAAGTGAAAACAAACCTGACATATTTTCTGTATTTAAACAAGGCCACTGACGTTACTATAATTGTTGCAATTAATAATACTACAATTATAACTGGAATGATAACTGTTGTTAAGTCTGAAATGATAAAACAGACAAAAAACCTAGTAAAAACAAGAACATATATATTAACCGATTCCCGTCAACTCAGCATTTATTTTTGGAAGAACCACCAGTTATGACTGAGAAAAAAAAAAGAAAACCAAAACTTTATATATTTTGAAAATATAGAAATAGCAATATTTTCAACAACACATTATCTAATTTGGATATGCCTTATTATATTTACTTTTCACATCAGATAGAATATTCTTCAGGATCTTTAAACGTCTATCCTGAATTAAATATGTATTTTTTTTTAAATTTTAACCTATTATGTAGTAATTTTACTTTTGCATGTCCTAGCTGATTTGAAGAACTCTAAATAATAATACTTGTGACAAGGCTGATTATCATTACACTTTATCGTGTTTGAACAGGATCTCCTCAACATGTTACTATTATGCAACAAACAAAACAAACTATAAAGAAACGTTTAATGATTTACAAGAATTATCTTCCTCATCTTCTGGTTTACTATCAGGTGAATAAGACACTTTAGACACACTGTTTGTTGTACCAGAGAACGTAGCAGTTGTACTAGATGTTGAACTTGTAGTAGCTGTACTGGTACTCAATGTGGTAGGAGAAGTTGATGCCGTGCTAGTTTCTGAAAGAATAGAAGTTGTACTAGATGTTGAACTTGTAGTAGCCATACTCGTACTCGATGTGGTAGGAGAAGTAGTTGCTGTGCTATTTTCTAAACGAGTAGGAGTTGAAGTAGACGTTGAACTAGTAGTTACTATACTCGTACTTGATGCGGTAGGTGAAGTTGCTGTGCTATTTTCTAAACGAGTAGGAGTTGAAGTAGATGTTGAACTAGTAGTAACTATACTCGTACTCGATGTGGTAGGAGAAGTAGTTGCTGTGCTATTTTCTAAACGAGTAGGAGTTGAAGTAGATGTTGAACTAGTAGTAACTATACTCGTACTTGATGCGGTAGGTGTAGTTGCTGTGTTATTTTCTAAACGAAGAGGACATTATATCTTATATAAAAATTAATGAAAAATAGAGTAAATCAGATAGGATATTAACCCATACAAAAGCAAATTTGAATATTTTAAAACTTTTCAAAAATTTCTCACTATATATGCGATCAGAAGTGATTACTTACCTATAAGATAGCTGAGAAATACAACGTAACTAATTTTTTTTTTTTAATTTTTGTTAATTCGTTTGAATATCATAATCAAAATATGTTCTAACAATTTTATAAAAAAATTACAATCGAGGAGTTATGATTGAGCTGTTTAAGCTAAATAGTCTATTCAAATTAACCAGTGCACAATTAGAAGTAGATTGGACCTATTTGTAACAGACTATTTTCATATAACCAACTATTGACTCTGGAATTTAATAAATTCAACAGGTCAACTAGTCAGCGTTATCACTACCAGGTACTTGGTCAGTTTAAAGCAATTTAAAGAATTTAAATAAAGCGAACAATCAATACAATTTGGGGGAAATTTTTTTAAAATCCGGAGTCAAAAGTCGGTAATATGAAAAGTCTATTCCGCTAAGCCTTATTTGACACTAACCTGAACAATCAGTTACATTTCTGGAAGCTGTATACAGTGTAGTGTATCCGTTTGGACAAGCTTCACATTTCTGCTGACCCGTTTCATTCTGGTATGTACCAACAGAACACAATATGCAAAAACCGTCACTCCAATAAGTACCAGTTGGACATGCAACTGAAATAAGTTAATTCAGAACTTTCAATTTCAGACCGATTATTAAATAACTGTCATGTTAAAGATCGATCTAATCATGTTACAAACCAGGCGATTTGTACCAGTTGATCGATAGTTTTTCTTTTCTAAAAACATTTTTTAACTGTTGTTTCAATATTAAAAAAAACAAAGATGTGGTTTGATTGCCAATGAGACAACTCTTCACAAGAGACCGAATTGACAGAAATATACAACAATAGGTCATCGTACGACCTTCAACAATGAGCCAAGCCCACAGCGTATAGTCAGCTATAAAAAGCCCCGAAATGACAAATGTAAAACAATTCAAACGAGAAATCTTACGGTCTCATTAATGTACAAACAGCTGAGTCTCACATTACAAATGCATTTCAATTTATAACGTGTCATGTATTTAAAATCTGTTTTGATGCTGCCTACAAAGTCTTTAACAAATGTTTTATATACAAAAACTCTTACCACATACTGCTTGATATTCTACTTTTCCTGGAGAACAGCTAACAGTAGACGTTAGGTTGATATTTGAAAAATTTGTTGTATATACGTCACCATTCACATTTATAGTATAAAAGTCCGTGTTGTTGATCATTTGCTGTGCTGTTGTAACTTGGTTTATGTATATATTTATAAGTTCAGCTAGTTCTTGTGAAACTGGAAATAGAAATTCACATGTGAATGACATTAATATGGTTTGTCTTTAAACTTTATAACTATAATTTTCGAAAGACCGCCTCTACTTATCGTAGAAAAACACGTAAAAGCTATATGTCCATTACAATAAACGTCACAGTACCGAAATTGCAACTCTTCAAGAAAAATATCTGATGAAATCTTACAGGTTTTCTAATAGTCTAAATAATTTTTAATCTTATGATTTGACATTATACACGTCTTTCAACATAGGTAAATATTCAAAATATATACCAAAACGTTAACAGTATATTTATCAACAGCGCAAGCATTACCTAGAAAGCGACGTTCTCAAAATGTCAGCTTTTATAAATGATCAAACTAAATGTAACAGAGATCCATTTCTTAAAATATAAATAGTAAGCATGAACTAATGTCACATCGTTCTAGATATTTGAGGAAAGAAAACCAAAACGCCTGTTATTCTATTTTTAAGAGTGTGGATTTAAACATGTATGCGATTCAAATCAACCAATGTTAAAACAATGAATACCTATTTTTGATGCATAAAAGGCTTCCATATCCAAATTATTACTTTGGGAAAGCGTTGATGTGAAAGTAACAATAATTTCAAGTTCTGATGTAGATCTTCGTCGTCTGCCAATACCACTACCACAGTCATTTGTATCTACCGATACTTGACATGTTGCACTTTCAACGCACTGTAGACTTTGTATTCGAGATGTCAGTTCATTCTTTATTTCATTTATATTTGTGCATGCAGATGAGTCATATTTGATTGCGTACTTGGTTTGAAGGCGTATTGGAAGACCAATTGCTGTTAAAAATTTAATAAGAGATGCATTTTTATTGATTTCTGACAGAGTTCAATAAATTACAAAAATATACCAAAAGACATTTTAATATCGAATGATTAACCTTATTTGAAATACACAAATCAGAAAATATATGAAAACAAAATTGTTACGCATTAGTAAGAAGAATTTAACAAGTATCTGAGTGGAGTGGTTCGTCTGCTATAGATAAGGCTTACTGTAAACCAACTAATTTTCTCGGATTATATAAAAAAATATTTTGAATATGTCGTCGATATTATGTTATTTAAATCGTCTCTTAAATGAATCCGCTAGAAGCTGGAATATCGCGAATAGATATCACTGTTATATTGACAAAAAAACGGCTGACTATGAAAAGATATTTTCGTTTACAGTTTTTTGCTTTTTACCTCAAGCATCGTATAAATAATAAAAATTTGAATATTTGTCGTTGCAGTATAAAATATTTCTTGATTTTTTTTCAACTCTTACAACACATTTAATTTTAAAACAATTACATATTATTGAATAAAATTGGTTGAAAAGGTTCTTCTACTGCATTTAAATTTTTAAATCACCTTTAAACAAAATGTCTATTATGTAAATCTACTACATTTAAAAAAAAGAAAAATATCAATTATCTTTAAGTTACTCACGAGCACAAGCTGGCGGTGTATCAGACCACATATAGTTGGTATTATTTCCACATTCATATATATCATTTGGTGGATGTTCAGGTAAAAATACATAGCCATCTTTACACGTCACAATGCATGTTATGTGTTCATTAATTATTGTACAATTAAAATCGTTCTTGAACTGTTGTATTTGATAGTATGGTTTACAAACTATAAAAAAGTAAAACAATAATTGTATACATATTATAATATATGAATATAAAATTATATGACAGAAGCCGAAAATCAGTATCAACATTGAATTAAACGATAACGGCATATAAGCAAGACGAGTGTCGAAATGAACAAAATTAATGATAAAACAAACTAGTTATAGATGCCAAGAGTTCCGTCTACAAAAGACTCAACAATGGCGCTCAATTCAAAAAAGTAAAGTCGTCAAATAAAAAATGAAGTTGAAGAGCAATGAGGACTCAAAACTCCGAAAGGTTTTGTCAAATAAAACGAGGTGATCATTTTTAGTTTAAGTATTTTGAAAATATTCCAAGTTTTATAAACAGTTAATTCATAGTCATGACCATATCAAAGATGATTAATGACAGCACTAAAATGCTGCCATTAATGTAAGTGAACTTATACGGTACGTATGGATTTTGCCTATTTTTGAAGGACGTGCTTATTTCTATTGGTGTATGCTTCACCATACTTTTGGTTTTGAAATAGTTGCCTTAACTTTGCTTTCCCTTATAAGCAGTCATACTTCATCTTTTATATCTTTAAAGACGTTTTTTATTGTAAGTGTAATAATGGAAGAAAAAAGGGGAGAGTATTACTCTAAAACAAAAACAAAACGTTTTAAATCCACCGCATGTCAACCATTATTGATGCATATTTAAAAGCGCATATAATACTGCTGTTTCTGCTTTTGCAATGTTATAAGCAATCCTTGCATCAAGTTATCACATCATCATGGCAGTTTTATGCTAATCAGAACAGAGAATATTTATAAATATATAACCATATTGAATATTAAAAAAAGTAGTACCTGGACATGGATCAGTATTACAATTTCCGATATCAGTGTCACTTCCAATGCAAAATTGTCCCTCTGGTTCAGGAGCAGGACTATCACAAAATCTAACACGTGATCTAGTCCCACCTTCACATGACTTTGAACACTCAGACCATCCTGAATAGGAACTCCAACCACCATTGACTAAATCATTTTAATGTAGAGAAAATATTGATTTGTATTCTTAGAAAACATGACTTCTTACAATATATCCACACCAGAGCTCTAAAATAATGTTAATAAGTAATCAAAACATATCTCTTTTTTTCTAAACAGAAAGTTTTATTGATTATTTCTGTATTAAAATTAAGGTTTAAAATTGAAAACTATACGTTATAAATTTTATGCGTTCGAAATGCTTTTCTGTAACAGACGAAGATTTTTAAAAAGACTTTTAAGAATATATATTCATACTGCTAAGCTTTTCACAAGAAACAATGTAGTTCAAGGTTATTACCTATTTCTTTTTCACAGAAAGGGCCTTTGTATCCATTTGCACATTGACAAGTATAATTTGTTTGTTGGCTTTCACATGTTGCTCCATTGGTGCAGTTATTTCCGATACAAAAGTCTGGTGGTGTCTGACAGTTACTACCTCTGTATCCATTTAGACAGGTACAATTATAACCATTTTTCTTGTTGTAGCATATGTTACCGTCCCCACATGGATTTGAAATACACTCGTTTATTTCTGAAATTCGATAATGATCTTAATAAAATAAGAAGGAATCGTGTTCAATAAGATTTAATAACAGATGTTCTGGATATCTGCAGTTATTAAGATTAAGGGTGCTCTTCCAACAATTTTTTGGTGAATATTCATTTAATTCACTGCGCATAACCCATTTATACAATTTAATAGTTATTCGTCAATTTTTGTTATTGTGTCTTTAATGTTTTATAACATAGGTAACGTGTCGAAACCAATCTCAACCTAAACAGTTTACAATTATTACACTGCATTAAGATGATTAGAGATATTTCATTTCTTTTTTATTTAGATTAATGGAGGTGTGTTTTGTACGTCTTCAATAAAAATCAAACAAAAAGATAGCCACATGACATTGAACATTACCTTTAATCAATAAACTTCATAAATGTTAGACTGTAAACTGTGCAAAGTCTTCAAAACATCAAGATAATATGGACATTACTATTTGCAGTACATATTAGATATCATTGAATTGTTTCTTTTTGTTTTTCTCTTAAATTAATATACACAGTAAAAAAAGTATTGCAACACCTTGATTTTTTAAACCTTGAAAAATCAGCCTAATATTTGGATAGGATATGATAAAATATCTGTAAAATAATATTGAAACATAGTTAATGATAACATTGGCACTAAAACAAATAAAAAAATGTATAAAAAAATGTTTTATCTAACCACAGTTTTGATAACAAAATGAAGTATTTTTTGTACAAAAAACTGTAGTCGAACGATATTTCAAAATTAATCTTATGATGATTGTTGACATCATGGTTGATCGCCATACGCCAAAAAATAGTACTACGGGCAGCCTCTATTCAAACGGATTAACGCCTCTCTACGACTTCTGATTCCAGCCACCAATCGACTAATTTGTTGCTGAGGTCACCGCAATCATTCCTGATTATTCCTGGCATTGTTTATTTCATGACGTGTTTGAACTGGGATGTCCTTTTGTGCAGTTTACGCCCAATAGTGTCCTACATATGCTGGATATGATTCAAATCCGGGCTATGATCGGGCCAAGGAAGATAAACCGAATCCATTGGAACAATAGATCTTCCTCCACGATGCTAGTTTCCAACTTTGGCGAGCTCTGCACTACATTGGATACGGGCCACTTTATGTCTGTTCGTAAAAAAGGTCCCCGAAATGGTCTTGTCGCACGATAACCAGTAGCGGATTTCGATCTCGAGCAATTCTTGTTTAAAGTCTCCTGTATGGCAACCACTCTCTTTTTAGGACTGTATTGTTTGAATGGGTTTCCTTCTGATCCTACTTCATTATGCTTTATTTTCTCTAGCAGATATTATAGGAGGTCTTCTTGATCTAGGAAGGTCTGTAACATCGTTTGTTGCCTGATTTTTACTCTACAAACGACTTATAGTGGAATGTAGAACTCCGAGGAAAATTCAAAACGGAAAGTCCCTAAACAAATGGCAAAATCAAAAGTTCAAATACATCACACAAATGGACAACAACTGTCATATTCCTGACTTGTTGCAGGCATTTTCTTATATAGAAAATGGTGGACTAAACCTGGTTAACTAAACCTCTTACTTGTATTACAGTCGCATCAAATAAAAAGTTATTACATTATTCTTACCATCACATTGAGATTCCAGTAGTTCAATATCACTGTTGCCAATGGTCAGGAAATCCGACATTGTGTATACTGCATCTGTGGTCACCGGTGTACAAGTTCTAGAATAGATATCTGATGTGATATTTGTGTGCAGTACTAACCCTGACAAGTAAATTTCTGAAAAAAAGAAACAAAACCTACGTCAACATTTGAAAACTCATAAATTTTGTAAGTTATTATAAATTCTAAAATTATATTGAAGGAGTCAAAAATTTATCAAGTAGGATTTCGGGTTAAGAATAGGCGGGAAAATCCAAAGTGATGGTCAAAGTAACTATAAATAGTAGTGAACTCGAGTTAAGCAGAACCTGTTGCACCGGTCGTGTTGTTTATGAATGTACATTAATTCGATGATAAAAATCTATTTTGATAGGTCATATTCAAGAAGAAGAGGATTATGCTCACACGACATGATACATAGCTACATTCGTTACTATATCCATGTTTGGTGGACTCATTATGCATGACTGTGAGGCAGGAAAACTATTATGGAAATCACAATATACATGTATTAAAGATTATTTGTTTTAAATTGCAAAAACCATCAACCATAAATAACGGTAATACATTTTCAAGATTAAAAACAATTGAAGATAGCTTACAGCATGTATCAGAAAATAAAAACCAATGCATCTTGAACACATCTACTTCACATTATCGTTAATCAAGTGTGTTAAATTGCATTTCCACAAATCATACTGTTTGTTGCAGAAAAGCTATGCATATTAATTAAGATCTATAAAAGATTAAGGTTCCAAGTGTGTTCTTATTGTACAGACTATACTATCATTGATACTTACTATGCGCTGGGGAAAACATTTCTAATTTAGCTCCAACAGTTAGACTACCGTCTATTCCACCAGAAAACACTTTGGTTAATACCACTTCTTCATTCACATGCACTTTCAGCTCACTCTTTGACTGGATCCATGCACACATAACTTTGATCCAAGTCTTAGATTTGAATTCGTCAAGTGATTTAAAGTCATTTTCCCTAAAACAAAAATATACTATAATTTGCCTAACACTGTTAGCATAAACTTGATATATAAGAAAATTTAAGAAAAATAGATAAGGGCCAACGATAGTTGCCGATCTTGAAACGGTATCAATTTATTTAGAATACTACAGTACACAAAATAGGATGATAACGATATTTAATGCGAGGAACTTAATTGATTAGGTACATATACTGTCTTTGTACTTCAAATTTAAAGTATTTAAAAAAAGTACATTAGCAAATAAATATCATTGACATGGTTGTTTTTAAATTCTTAGGATATCCTAATTTTTATCAGTTAAGTTTTAATTCCCGTTGTGCAATCGATTTGCGTCTTTTTTTCTATAAAATGTATGGTGTTTCTCACTCACCCAGAATGAGAAACAGTCATTGTTTTTCCAATATCAAATGTGAATCCATTTATTTTGATAGTGATAAATGAATTACAGTTTTCAAGGCAAAATAACCAAAAGCTAAGTGCAAAATCAGTGGAACTTGTAGTTACTGGAATAAAGTTGATTTGTGTATCTTCGGGAATCATGGCATCAAAATCTGAAATTGATGAAAATCAATAATTGTAATGATTTATCTTGAAACAGTAAAACCAAAAAGTGAAGACAATGATATTAAGTTATTTTGTTATTTATGATAAAGACTATAAAGCCAAATTTATTTATTCTAATCGTATTTATTTTGGCATTTTTTTTTATTACTTTGCTCATATATTCTTCCGATTTTTAATTTGGTACATATGACTTAAAGAAATCGAAATTTTTAGTATTTTGGCTTTTTAACTGCTGCATAATGTCTGATACTAAACGCTTACTTTGAATATGTTTTCCAACTATGTTTTTTTGTCATGTTGATATTAGATTCACGACATTCAAATGTGGACACATTGCAAAATAAATAATATTTTGAATACTTGCAATGCACAAGTTATAGTATAATCACAGTGTTGTAATCATTGTTTATGCATATATCAAATATAAAATCCTGAGAAATATCCTCTTTTCCCCTCCTTTAACAAAAGCTTATACATGAAGTAAATACAATGGTAAAGGCAAGAGCATATAACAGTAAGCATCTTAAAGAAAAATAAGCTACAAAGTATTTGAACTTCATGTATCACATTAAATATCTTTCAAAGCTCTCCCTAGGACTTATCCCAAAAAAACACTTTTAAATCGTTTGATAAATACCTTTACAATCTGAAACATCAGTGGCACCTAGAGTTGTGGTAAATTTTCCCTTGGTACACTTCAAACAAGTGGATGATCCTTTTAATGGTTGATATTCCCCAATCCCACAAACTGAACAAGGAACTACACGAGTATTAGAGTACGTTCCTGGTTGACAAATGTCTAAAATAAAGTAAATAGCATAAATACATTCATATAAGCATAAGATACCAAAATGATTCATTTTACAAGTGTTATGTTTCCGTAAAATAAAAATGCATCAACAATTACAGTTAATACATAGATGAATACTTTTTCTAAATGAAACTTGGGTTTAACGTGTACTCTTAAAAGACTAAACAAATTTTCTTTCGTTTGTTAAGTAAAATTCTGTTGACTTGTACTGTTTACAATAATTTGTTATTTAAAATTTTGTAAAAACGTAAAAAGGCTAAAACATCAATGCTAAGACAATGTCTTTTTTTTCGATAAACATGTTGTAACATCTCAAAAATCAAAGACGTACTTTTTACAATAATTTGTTATTTAAAATTTTGTAAAAAAGTTAAAGAAAAAAGCTTAAACGTCAATGCTAAGACGATGTCTTCTTTCTCTTCGGAGTTCACTTCTTCATAATTTATAGTTTTGTAATATATTGTACTTCTACACTTGAAAAGAAACCTCTATCATGCTTACTGGGAAAATCTCTCTTTACATTATACACTACAGATAATTTCTAAATGAGATCCCTTTCGTAAAACATTCAATGACATTCACGGAACCAGATGCACATTAAGTCAATCAATGTCTCTACAGTGTCATTTGAAGCCAAAATACTTGAATATCCAAAATATATTCAAAAGTAGAATAGCTAATTGAATCTTGACATACCATTTAATGAAGGTTTAAGATAAAGAGCGACTCCTTTGTTATTTGTTATAAACAAGAGCATTTACTTGTTTGCTTTTACTTACTACTTTGCCCCTTTAACTACATTGTACTTAACTAATTTGATACACGCACCTTTGCAATCAGAAAGACTGCTAGACCCGACTTCTTCAGTAGACATATCAGTAGGACATTGTTTACAAGATGCTTGATATTCTTCATCTTGATAGAAACCTATGGCACAATCCTGACACTCCTCGGCTGTTTTTAACAAATAGGTACCTGGAGCACACCCAGCTGTACATAAAGCAAACAAAATTCTACTTTATCATAAAAATAACAACACAAGCGATTCAAAGTACATTTTCAATGCTTAGCATAAATGATGATACGGAAAAGATCTGAAGAAAATTCATTGTAGCACCCTCCTTTTTGACGTTCATCTATTCTGTCAGTTTTTGGTTTTTTTATCCTGTTTTTTATATCGTCTTAGTATTTTATGAGAATTAAAAATCTGTCCAAAACGTCTGTTGCCTAAAAGGTATTAGATATGGCCATCGTCGATATTTTATGATAATTATATGATCCCATGTTGTCATGAAACCATTATATGGAACATATGGTGGGTATATGATACATGCTGGTGTATTCATATATATCATAGTTTTGTTTTTATTACCTATGCTATAATTGCTGTTTATGATTTTTTCGTCTCTATGTTATGGGTTTTGATATACTACTTTGTTCATATGGTATTATATCTGTTCTGGTTAATAAAAAGGCTGCATTATATAAATTATCGAAAAGATAACAACTTTTCAGTAGGCAAACGTTCTTACAAATGATAGTTCAAATTTCAGAATTCACTTACAGCACGTATCTGTGTAGTAATTGGGAACAGAACCTTCTTCACATCGCATAGAGCTGTACGAAAAAGCTACCGTCGCTGGTGAAAGTCCATTGTAAACAAAAGTACCGTTTGTTGACATTTCTTCGAGTGTTTCACTAACAGCAATTATTTTGCCATCATTGTCCCAGTAGTCGCCCTCATCAATCCACTCCATTGTTAAAGAGAAAGTCAATGTAATTGCATTTGTTGATCGCGCGAAGAGTCGCTTAAAATATGTTCCTTCGCTATCTCGTCGTCTTCTTCCTGTTGTAGGTCCACATGTAACAGTTACATCGCTAATGTTGCAAAATGTCGGACAGATATTAGACCAGTTTCTATTGTAAGCCAAGTCTTCCATAACAGTTATAAAATGTTCTTTGATTCCTTGCTGAACGGTTGTGTCACTGCAGTCTCCGGAATAAAAATATATAAGCTCTCCGGGTAATACCACCAGGTTCGGATTTCTTCTTTCTATTTATATAAATAGACATGATCAGAGATAAGCATTTTGGCTACTTAGCTTTGATATATTACGTATTTTAATAATTTACTGGTGCATTTGAATAGAAAAAGTAAAAAGTCTACTTAACTGAAGAATTCTAATAATATGTTCATATTTATGAAATTTAAAATGAACTAGAAAGGTAAAACAAAAACAACAACATATAAAACCGAACGATAAGCCGCAACAAAAACCCCAAAACGAACATAAGAAAAATGTATTAGTTTTTCACTTCATGTAAACCGGTATCAATTTTATATCTTGGTCATGAGATAACACATATGTCATATGATTTCAAAAAGTAAAAAGAAACTTTACACATTTTTCGATAAAGGAAACAATAAATATATCAAATAGTTTAAGAAATGTGCTAACGTGCGACTAATAATAATTAAAACACACACTAAATAAATTCGACTGAATACGATTATCTATGATCAAACCACTTGAAAGTCGTAACCTCCATTTTATTTAAAAGGATTTTTAGTAGTTGAAAAAAGGTCGATAAAATTGAGTTTAGTGTTTCTCAAGAAATAATACTTATAACATTAAGAATAAAGTACTTGTGCAGTTTGGAGGCATCCCATTAATCCATTCTTGTTCATCATTACACACGAACTCTGAAGGGGGTTTCAGAGGGGTCTGGAATCTGTCATTGCAGGCCATTGTGCAAATTTGATTTCCTAAAACTGTCGAACATGCAAGGGCGCCATTGGCCGGAGCCGGTAGGTCTGGACACACTAATAATAAACAATTGTTTTATAAAAATACAGAACATTTAATCTTTGTTAAACGAATTTTTAAAATCATAAATGTAAGAGCAAATTTTTCAAGTTCAATTTCATAAAATATAAATGAAAGAAGATGTTATGGATATAAATATCAATAAAACTAAAAAGACGTAGAAATGTAGAACTAGAACGAAAGAACAGTAGATAAGTTGATGTTTGAAGCTTTCAATCGTAGTGAATAAATTTAGAATTAACACTGTTTTTCCATTAAAGCGCATATATCGTCATTACACAAGTAGACATACAGTGACAAATGTAAATAATAAATGCTAGTGATTATTGACTGTGGTATAAAATATGCTATAGTTTAAACATTGTTAAAATAAGACAAACTTACTCATTTTCTCGCAGAATGATTCCGTATCATTAGCCCAAGCCCATATTCCATGTTTGCCACTTTTATCTAACTCACAAGAGACACTTTCATTGCCTTTAAGAATGTAACTCAGGAAGCAAGTGAAAGAACAGAATGATCCATATGTATATCCCGTTGGACATCGCGAGATTAAAAATTTGTCAGATGGCATCAATGGGTCGCACGAAATAGCTGTAAAATACGATATTATAGTATCTCATTTTTTTGTATAACTGACATAGTATATTGATCTTCATTCTTTTAGGGTTCTTCATTAAAATAGATGTAAACTTTATTTTAAAAAACATACAAAAAGAAATCCATCAAAGTTTATTTCTCTTCAATATAATGCATTTAAAACGCTTTTCTGAAGTAAATGAAACTTTTACGAAAGTGTTTGATGTAAAGAGGCTGCGATTTAAAATTTGATATATTTTTAAAAAGGGTCTACAAAAATAATATATCCGTCTAATATTGGCCACAGGTAGCTGATCATTCATTTTCTTTAGCAAATACAGTATGATTAATCAAAGCATACTTTCAATGATGACATTAAAACTGCAAAATGCTGTAAGTCCATTTCCATCCTTGGCTTCATATTTGATAAGATGAAATCCTTCAGAAAAATCCGACCCAGGTTGTAATCCCTCTACTTGTTTTAATAGAGGTTCACTTTGATCACCACATGCTTGACCTTGTTGAGAATTGTCAATTATGATTGGTTTATTCCATGTTACATTTGTTGCCACGTCACTTCCTCTATCAGCATAACGGATAATGGTGGTTGGACAGTTGACAAACTCAGGCGGTTCCGCATCTAATTGAAAAAGTTCATATATTTATAATTCAACTCTAATTGAGGCTAAACATGATATTTAGCTTACTTGATTTATAGCATCAATTTAAATTATAAAGATTCACTCTCATCAATTTAATATGTGTATAAGTTACATGTTGTAAATAAATTTGAAATGATAATTTTTGGGTTTATGAATTAGTTCATCATCTTTCGCGTTTCTTGCTTTGTGTAATAATTTTAAGCATATGTATAAATGTATAAATGCCTAAAAGGTGCCTTACCGTTTGAAAAATTTGGGATCATTTCGTCAGGATACAAAGGTACATAATTATTCGAATGTTGAATAATAAGAAATGGAACGCCATTTTGTTGTTCTGATATATATATATCGAGAAGTGAGGAGCGTTTGGGCTAATATTGAAGGGTAGTTGTTAGAACGGGTTATCTTTTAATCAATGACAACGCCATGAGAACCTTGTCTGTTTGTTTTGTTTATAAAGATGCATTTTTCTCTCAGATAACTTTTGTTTGTTCATTTTATCTTATAAGATCTTATAACAATTGATTTTATTAAGATAAGAAACCCCATAGGGTGACTTGGGAATAGAAGTCAGTCTCCGTCTTCCTCCGACCGACATTTACATATTAACCATACATTTGATACGAATAAGCTACATTTGATATACATTTTAGATAGTTGATACCGGTATTAGAGCAGGTTTCCTAGGAAAATCCAGCATATGTTGCACATTTCAAATAAATATATGGTATAAAGAATTTGAACCTTCACAGGCAAGTATGGTATTTGTTCCTTCCCAGCTGTCTCCATTGCATTTCAAGTATCGACTCATCTCTGTCTCGTACCCAGCATTACACTTCGGATAGCAAACAGAATCATATTCATATAAATCATTTGTACAGGTATAGTTGCCGTTGCAAGGTGAAACCGGAAGTGAACATTTCTTTCCTAAAATGCAATCAATGTATTCAGTGAAGTACAACACTCGTAAACTTTTATATCTAATATCTTAAAAGTATAATAAATTGAATGTCATTCCGACAAACTTTTTTTTTGGAATTATTGCATTTGTGGGTATCACTGTTTTTGTTCTTAAAAAGAACTATGGGATAGTATCACATCTCTTGTTGTTCTTTGTAAAATGACTTGATTATTTGGGGGCTTTTTACAGCTTGACATTTGTTAAAGACAATCCGTTAATTAGTGCAGACAGTATAAAATTTTGATCATGGTATATGTGATGAGTTTATTTATTCCTTTCATACTTTTTCATCATTCAAATGTTCTTTTGAAATTTCCACTTGGATATGAATTTGATTTGCATTCTAAGATTTATTAAGTAAACGTTTAATAAACAATGTGTAACCATATTACAAAGATGAAAGCTATTGGCGTGAATTAAATATATATGTATGTATATTTTGGCAAAAAGAACTCTAAATATGCATTTTTTTTTAATTAAACCCGGCTTTGTAAGCAACCAACGTAGCCTTTTCAAAGTTTTAATGTTATAGATATTTATGATTATTTATAGATATAAACGTCTTTCAATATTTACTTTCACATTCAATCTTCCCACTGGAGAAGGATGTGCCTTCACATGTTTTTGTTGATTCGCTATCAGATGTTAATTGATACCCATCATTGCAATGAATTTGACATACACTTCCATAAATCTTATCTCCAGGATCACATACAGCAAATCCATTTTTTACGTAAAGACTCTCACGACAGTAGTTCACTAAAAAAACGTAATAATAATTTAAGTATAAAATTTAATTTGATATATAGTAATACGACAATCAATTTACAAATTCTATCATGATTATCTTGATAAAGGATTTCTACTCACAAGGAAGCTATTAAACCAATAGTTCCAAATGGTGAAGTTGAAATCATCCCTACGTAAATTTTACGGACGCCATCACGAGTTGGCTGACCGTTATGAAATAAACGTTTCACAGATGATATCGGTTATGTTCCTTATGTCGCAACTACAATACCCTTCCCTTTTCACGAATGTAACCTACCGAATTAGACTATTTACCGGATTTGTAAAGATAAGCAACACGACGGGTACCACATGTGGAGCAGGATCTGCTTACCCTTCCGGTGCACCGGAGATCACCCCAAATTTTTGGTGGGGTTCATGTTTCTTAGTCTTTAGTTTTCTATGTTGTGTCTTCTGTACTATTATTTGTCTGTTTGTATTTTTATGTTTAGCCATGGCGTTGTCAGTTTATTTACTATCTATGAGTTTGACTCTCCTTCTGGAATCGTTCGTCCCTCTTTTACAAATTCTTTCATATTCATAACTTCAGCTTGAGAGTTGTTTCATTGGTACTACTATCCCATCTTATATATATATAATATATTATGAACACAAATGTGATAAGAAGGAACACTTAACTACTTTAAGAAATCCATTAAACGGCAAAAATGAGAGAATGTTAATTGAAAAAACATACGAGTAAGATCTAAGATGTTCAAAGTTAAGAAGCAGACCTCTGGAAAAGTACCATCATCAGGTATTAGAACATATCTTCACCTCAATTACATCTCATAATGCGGACCTAACAGTAAGAATTCCATTCCAGAATTTCAACGGAAGTAAAATTTGTCTGCTGGAAATATTTTTTTGTGAGTATTAAAAATGGGGTTTAAAGTCGTGTTGGTTGCATTGGGCTGATTTTTAGATACCAAATGGATGTCAATCTCAAATTTGGGACAGTAGAATTGACATTTTGTTACTTTAAATTTAATAGGTTTTAGAAAAAAGTTAAAACTGAAATAAGCATGACAATTGTAGCGCAGGTTTTCCATTCGAAAGCTATAATTCTTGATAATACATCAAACAGCAATGGTAAATTTCTTATCAAACAATCTGATTCTTTGATTAAATTTTAAATGAATTTGTTGCTTACCCGTTACTCGAAACCCGAGACTACAGACTCCCATGTTCCCATGAACGTCAGTGGCAGTATAAGATATTATATGGTAACCATGTTCAAATAAAGATCCAGATGGAGGCTTTCCACCATTTAAGCTAAAAATTAGAACATGTTTTAACTGTTATCAATTTTAGGAATGATTTACTTTAAAAAGTTAAACAACTGTTTCCAAAAAACACTTTACATTGAATCTCATATATAGCAAAAGGTGAAAAATATTACAAAAGATGACGAACAAATACCTATTTTTATACTAAATTGATCACCTTAATAGAGTGCATCGATTAAATTTGGAGAAAAAAAACAGTAAACAAAAAAAAAATTGCATTAAACGTTTCAAACTTATTCATATCCACTGTCTTGCAGGGAATATGCTGGTTTAATGATAATCTTACTGTGTTGTATGTAACACTTCTATCATATGGGTAATCATTGCACGTGAAAACTTTTTAATCATTTTTTTTAAACTATCAGTAATATGATATGTTATATGTTATATGTTATATTTTTGTTATTATATATTATATGTAATAACATACTGATTAAAAAGAAATGCCGGGTATGTATTTCTAAGACAACAAAAAATATTCATCCAAGTAACAAAAGATATTTAGGAGTCAACCTAGTTACGATCACTAATAATTACCAAGCTATCATAAAAAGTTTTGAAACTTTTGAATAATTCGCAAGTCATTTCAATTATTAGCGACCCGCACTCAATTCTAATCCACAAGACAGTCAACGCATCTTTTTTCAGACCGAGTTGACCAAAGAAGTTTGAGCCTGTTCTACGAAGTTTTAATGCTTCGACTTTTTTGTATTCGACTTATTAAACATATGCATCGAGAGTACCTTGTGAATGTTATTCGACCAGAAACGCTAATGAAGGTAAAATCGATTTCCAGTCTATAAGAATAACACTTTTTATCGCTATTTTGTGCATTTTTCTTTTGATCTTTTTTTGTGATAATTTTCATATCATGCTTCTTGCTTGAGATGGAAAAAATATCGCTAGAAACTAAGGAGGCCACGTGGCGTTGCTAACGAAATTGACATGAAATTGACAACGTCGTCATAGGTAAAATAGCGATAAACAGATTATCATTGGTCATCTCAACTCGATAGTACCAGCTCAAGCGAGAAAATCAATCTCGTTGAGATGATCAACGATAATCTATAATTATACTGCAATTCGGAGTTCTACTATACAGATACAGCCCTATAGATATCGCTATGCTGTATCTGTATACTATACAGATATCGATTTAAAGCTCCGCCCACTGTCGTACTAAGTTTTGTATTAACCTGCATGACGTCATAATGTGTATTGCAGTCGCATTCCAATGACGTATTAATTGCGAATGAACGATTACTTTTATACGTTCTTTTTATTTTCAAACATTTCTTTAGAGCAATAAGAATCACACCAATTTTCTGATAACATACACACATGAACAGCAGTCTTTTTTGCAATGCCAACTATCCATTTCAAAACTTGAATGCACGATTGTGTAACAAAAACACCCATGTCAATTTCAGCATGCATGTTTAGTGAATGTCGAGTCTGAAGCGTAGGACAACTCGTACACTCCTGTTTCAAATTGGACAATGTTTTGTTATTTGTTTTTACTGTTGAAATGTGTTGTTATGTTGAAATAGATAATTATTCACCCTGAGCGATGAATTATTGTTGACCATTCGAGATTTTTTTTTTTTTTTGCAAACCCGTCTTCAGCTGAATGTGTGATTACTGTATCGTATTACTACACGGGAGGGATTTCAAATCGAAAATAAATGCAAAACATGTGTTTTTGTGTCTTTCAAAACACAAATAAAATACAGAATTAATTGCAGTATAAAGACAATAACTGTTTAGTGTCTTTAAATATCAAATATCAGCTGTATTTGTACCCGGCTCGAAACAGGTGTAATAGCTCGCTAAAAGCTCGCAAACACATCGTTTCCTAGCCTCGTACAAATACAGCTGATATTTAAAGACACTAAACAGTTATTGTCTATACAATCTTTTGTCACCTATTCCGGATTAATCTTCATTAGGAACATTTTTAATATAAGCAACAGTAGTATACTGGTGTTCAAAAATCATCAATTGATTGAAAGAAAACAAATCCGGGTTACAAACTAAGGCCGAGGTAAACAAATCAAACATAAGAGGTAAAAAATGCAACAAAAGAAACACTGAAGTGACGCCCAACATACATATAGACTACATGACATATCTCTGACACGGTACAGGACATTTCAAGAGAGAATGGTGGGTTGAACCTGGTTTAATAGCTAGCCAAACATCCCACTTATATGACAATGTTAAAAAATATTGCTAAAATGACAGAAATAAAGCACATTCATACGCAAGAACTCTCATCGCAGATCTTAAGAAACGCACAAACATATCATATTATAGTTGAAACAACATTCAAAGGCAATATTATAATTATTTGGACTACAAACGATAAGACATACATGTATCACATTATCAAACCAAAACCATACTAAAAACATCAAAAATAAATACATGAATGTTGGATGTACAAATTAAATACCGAAGCACGTCGTAGAGCAATGCAAATTCGCACTCGGTATAACAGTCATATTCGGGAACAAGTCACGTCGGTACTTAGCAGATCGAAAATGTTAAAATGTGCAGAAGTGTTTGAAGCTATGTGGTATCATGACTACACTTTTTTTTTCTACAGCTCCGTGTTCATATAGTTACGGTGACGTATGTAATAACTCATACACAATTGGTGATCCTTTTTCTTTTTAATTAATCAGATTAAGATATGACCTTCATAAATTATAATATACCTAACAGAGTCACCTTCTGGGTCAGAATAAGAAGGATGATTCCACGTGACAGCAGCACTCGTAGCCAATGGTTCGGCGAAAATATTATCTGATGGTTGAGGGGATCCACATGTAATAGATGGTGGCTTATTGACTAAAATGGAATGAAATTTCTATTTTTTACCAAGTGCTTTATATATGTTTACCTTTTAATCAAAATCCACTTAATCTTTAGTTGATGTGCCATTATCTCAACGGTCTTTTTTTACACAGAATTGACGACGATGTGAATTACTTACTTGAAACTTTGATGGAGTCTCATACAACGATATAAACGAAATTACTTACAAAATACTTTTTGTTGATTCAGAATTGAGCTGAGAGTAGTCAAAACATGTATATAAAAATTGTCAATGAGACTTATTGTCACTATTCCTCGGAGACTAATTCAAGAAGTAGATAATTTGACTTTACTTTTACACAAAATCTAAAAATACAACTCTTGAAATAAGAAAGAGTATAGACAAGACAATTCCGTAATCAGTGAGAATTCAAAAGTGTAACGCACATTCAGAGAGAGTCGGAGTTTATTATAATTTCATTAGCACGAGTGCAAACTTTACAGTATTGACACCAAGAAGTTGATTGGATTCTTTAAAAAAAAAAGACTGAAAAGCTCCTGAGTTGTTCATCCCAAATGTACAGAAAAAATATATAATGAACTTTAGATATTGAAACACCAAACAATTGGCAAATTGAAATATGCAATGCAACATACATTTGAGAAAAACATTTAATTTAGTCTATGTAGAAATATAACTTGATAACATAGTTCTTACTTATGACTTCAGGTTCATTGCTGCAGAATATGAGACAAGCTACGAATCCAATTGCACCACCAATTACACCTCCAACAGGACCGAAAGCGGCTCCAATTCCAGCACCCGCTGATGTCATTGCTACCATTTCTTCTGCCGATGCCCTTTTAATTCTGCCTATCAATAAACAAGAATAGAGAATAGTTGGTAAAAGTAGAGTTTAATTGTCAAATAAAAACAAAAAATGGAGAAACAATAGTTAAAAAAAAGATAAAGATAATGATTAATGAGTTCCTACGTAAACACAAAGAATAGAGAAATAGGAGGAAAATAAAGAAGAGAAATAACTTCAGCCTTACAAAAATAGCAGAAGTTATGCCCCCATATTCTACAGGACGACCACACGAAAGCCGTTAGTTTTCAGTTTACCTTGAATTTACTTATTATATGCTCACTATTTTATTCATTTACAGCGACTTCTTATGCTGTTCTATAGATATACATTTTAACATACTTTGAAATGTTCCCCATAATACTGTTACATCATAATTTGAAATAGCGTTGTGAGTCGTATTGCTATTATGTTTACCTTTACTCATTCATACTAATTTAAAACTATTAGATTATTCCAAATACCTTGATGTTTTATGTTTGACATATACAAATAACCATAGTAACAGTACATAGTTTTTATGATTTCATTACTACGGGACAAATCACAAGTTCCATTGTTTCGGATGATTCCATTCTCTACTGGTACATTGCAGACTAAGTTGCTCTCATCAAAAGATTCAACTGAACATGTTTGGCTTTCAACATTTCGCATCTCAAATATCTAAAGAAAACAATAATTATTGTAATAATGTAAACATCATTGATTCTTTATATTTATGCATCGCTATGTCTGTTTTTATTGGTTAACTTGGAAGCCTTAATGGTGACAATATGTTGAGCCATTTTGTATGTACATTATCAGCTCTTAATGCAATATCATTTTTGATGACAATTGTAATATTTTCATAGCTTGGTATCTTAAAAAGTTTAAAACGTTGCCGTATTAAAATCACAAATGATACTATTAACGCTGCTTATGAAAGAGGGTCTAGATGGAGTTTACAGAATAGAGAAAAAAGGGCAAAAAGAATAGCGAAAAATTGGCAAAAAAAAAACCAACTAAAAAGAGAATAATAGGGATTTACGATATAGAGAATATAATTAATGGCCAGAATTTACAAAGAATAGAACGAAATTGCTTAAAAAATATCGAGATCCTCATGGAGGTAGATCACAAGTATAAACTTTTTGAGACAGAACTTCCTTATAATTTGCCAAAATAAAGATTTTACTATGCTTTTTTCAAAACATAAAAAAGCATGGGTCACCGTGTTATTTTTCAAGCTATGGGTCGTTGGAAATTGCCTAAATTTGGTTAGACTGTTCATGAAAAATACATTTGTGTGCATAAAAAAATTCTATGAGATAGAATTTTGAAATAATTTGTAAGAAGATAGGTTTTATAATTATGTTCAAAGAAAATAAAAAGAAAAAATGGTATCACCGAACTCGTTTTCCTGCTACAAGTAAAAATTAAAAATAAATCTTATTAGTCCAGTATAATTTTTTTACTAAAAGAGTTATCTCCTCTTAAATGGCTCATTTGAAAAAATGATTCTGAAAACAAACAAAAATGATATTTGTTTAAATATTTTCTATAATACAAAAAATCAACAAGTTTTCTTTATATAAATAAACAGTCTAACCATTAAAATGCAAATCTGTCTTAAATTTGCCCAGATTTGGGCAAATAACTAGACCGATTTTGTACTGTGATTGTACAATCCAAGATGGCGGTATACCATAAGTCATTCATCAATAGTGTTCTGTTGTCTTTTGATCCAATTTTTGAAATCTCTCTCCCATACTTTTATAAGTCTTTAAAATTTAGGTATGCTAGAAATTTTGTTCTATATTCAAGCTAATATGAGTATACATCGGATTTCCATAACATTGTATATGCATTTACTTACCACGTTATTCAATACATTACTTCCAATCGTCATGGAGATTGACGCAATAAGTGTAATGCTATAGTGAAGACTTTTCATAGTAGGTCTGCTGTAAAAGGTAAAGTAAAACGATGGAACATGATAATTAGGAAAAGTAAAATGTGGTATTACAAAACTGCATGAAAGGATATCTAGCATCAGTCGGATGATTCCAGATATGATTAGGAACTTCTGTAGCAAACTCAGCACACAAAAGGTGACCAGAAAATATCAGTATAGTTAGTTGTGGTCTTCTTCCGACCCGCAGCAAAACTCTTACCAACGTAGACCGTCATTTCGGTTGTGCAGTGTGATACGCAACCACGTTCGATCAGAATGTTGACGTTAATTCCGATGCCTCGTGTAGAGAGAGTCCCAAAAGTAATACAATCATCAAACACTAGAATTTAATGCAACTCTTATATGTTTGAGACTATTTACTATGAAGTCCTAAACCATTACTTGGTTAAGTTGACTATGATAAAATATAGTAATACAGTTAAAGAAAGTATATTAAATGTAAAAAATAATTTTCAACTTTTTTTAAAAAATTGTATAAAGGTATAAAAATAATGAATAGTTATTTTTCAATATGTATTTGAATTTTATATTTTGAATAATTTAGTCTTTTTCACCTATAAAACGTAAATATAAGGAATAATTTTGAATGGTGACAAATAAGGGGAAGTAACTCTAGTTCAGTTTGTAACCGATGGTGCAATTTATTTACGACCTAAGGTAATTGGTGTTAATTAACAGTGTGTTTGACACCAAAGCTGTCAAGTGAAGCCATGCACTTAATGGGTCACTTAATTTGACAGTTTACATAGCTAAATGAACTTCCTGTTCATGGAAGAATTACGAATTTGCCGGTATTTCAAAGGAATATTACTTATGAAATCAATCTCAAGGTTAAGAAATACGGGTGAAATCGGTTCATTTTCGGAATTCCCGGGTTATTTCAATGACCCGGCGAGTGTTCCGGGTGATCCCTCACAATTGTGAAAATCTCGGGTCACACCCGCAGAATACGGGTCAGTTGACAGGTATGCGAAGTACTAAAAATCGGATGACCGCAAGTTCTAGCAGATGGTCGGACAAGCACTTGTCTAAGAAAAAAATCACATCTCTATACCTGAAAGTGAAGATAATGTACAAAGATATTTCTTTCAGGGACAAGTTCGTGCATGGATGATAAATTAATGACAGGGAATTCAACCTCACCGTAATAACTATAATATTGTAGTGATACAAATCAGTTTACACTGGTTTGTTGTTATATATTATATTAATACGTGTATATTACAGTTACAAGTATATATAACTTTCATGCATTTGTATATCGTTCTATTCTACTACATGTATATATATATAATAGTGCAGTGCAATTGCATGGTGGACACTCTTCTGAAATAATTTTTTTTTTCAAATAGAATGGGTTGTATTTTCCCGCAAAAAATGTTTAATCATCCATGCAGAGCTATCCTTCCTTGGTATATCAAACGTTCTTGGAATATTCATCCGCATGCGTGTGCATAGATATTAATGATTTTTTACTAATATGTTTATACATACAACAAAACATTTTAATATTATTAAAATTATCTTCTTTAAAAAGTATTTGATGAGTATTCATTGAAGAAATGAATTTATAACAAGCGATAAGGAATGTTAGTTTGTACTTGATGATGTCTACGCGGTTAAAAAACCAAAAACGAAAGTTATATAATTGAAATCTAGGAAAAAGCAATACATCGGAATGCCATTTTAAAGAATGTTTAAACCAGATAGTAAATGAAAGAGAATAAACTTAGCATTATTATAAAAATAATATTTTATATATTAAACCCCACTTCCTTTAGACATGTTAGAATTATTGACTTTTTTATTAAAAGGTATTTGGAACTTAGGACAGAAGTCTTATTGTAATGTAACATGGACACTAAATATTGTAATATTATAGATTTATCACTTATGTCTTTGTGTCTATTTGATTAATCTTTTGTATACTATTATTTTTTATTTAATTTGTTGTTTATTGTTTGTTTAAACTTGTAATGCCATAAACAGTGTAAATGATTAATGACAATTAATAAAATTATTATAATTATAGTGAACTCTTAAATTTTCCGCCGGGGTAGGGGAAAGGGAGAGGGAGGGAGGAGAAGGATTTAAAATTTTAAGCTTGCCTCAGTATGTATATTTATTAAAAACTTTCAGGGCAATTCTATAAGTTATGAAGATGTTGTTTTTCATGAATCTTGATAATGAAAAAAGGCTGCAACGTGAGTTTTATTATCATGTCATGTTATGAGTTCACAGAGAAAATAAATGCATCATTTGTTCATACCAAATATGGAAAACTTGCTACTTGGCAGATGGAAGTCTTGGCGACTGATCAGGGGCGGATCCAGGATTTTGGAAAGGGGGGGGGGGCTAAGTAATAAACGTCATTTTTTTTGGGGACCTTTTTTTGGGACCTTTGTTTTGGCTGAAAAACATAAAACAAGTAAAATGCATTTTAGTTTAAGTGTAGAGGTTGGACATTTTTGGTGCCGTATTCTCTCCATTAATTGTCTATTATAATATGATTGAATGGATCCAAAGCTATGTACTATTTAATATTTAATGTGGGATTCGTCAGTAAAAAATGGAATTTACAATACGACCGACACGAAGAAAGACAAACACACAATTTTTATTTTTGTTTGGTTGAAACGTTTCACACAACAAGGGAAGCGAGGGTTTAGATCAACCAAAGGCTACGAATAGATCGGAAATGACAATGAAGTTGTGAATAACGGTCGACACATGGAGACATATTGGCCACATTCAGCATGGAGGTTGCAGTCGAGCCTTGAAAAAAGTATTCAGTATATCAGTTCGGCGGAGCAGACATTATGGTCTTATATTGGATTTACATGCAACACCCCAAAAAAACAGATTTAGGCCCGTTTTTTACTCATCATCTTCATTAAATGCTAAATAATCCTGTTGAAAATACTTTTTTTAATAGCAAAAAAAGTGAACAAGATGATTATTTTCGATCCAGATACGGTAAATAATATTGCTGTGGAACTTTTTTTTCACTAGAGTGTTATAAAGTTTTACTTTCTGTTGGGTGGAATTGTGAAAAAGAAGTAAATTTATACGTTCTTGCTCATTGCTTTGTCGCTTTGAAGGCGTCATGCTTGTTATCCTTAGCATAAGCAATGTGTTACTGTAATTTTAATTTCAAAATGACTGAGTGGAGTTTTTTTCGAAGTACTAGTCAACCCCACCGTAGCGAATCACATAACTTTGATATAATCAATAATATATTGCAGTAAATACAAGCGAAAAATATCTTAATAAGGAAAGGATTGTCGCATGAAAATTAAATACACGGCAAAGTTCACAAAAAAAAACCCGCAAGCAAAAAAGGGGGGCGTACGCCCTCTACGCCCCCTCTGGATCCGCCACTGCTGACTACCAACTGCAGTTCTTAAGAGTTGCAACTGACAATAAAAATAATAAAATTGAAGACTTCTTTAGGAAAGTTGTCACAGAAAACTATACATGCAATATATACATATATGTATATAAATTTCTTTTTTCATTTTATAAAAGAAATATTTTTATTCAAAAAATTTCTAATCGAAAAGATGTTCACATCAACTTAGACAAACTTACCTTTAAGAAGTAAAAATTACTTACTGTTCTTTAAACGTCTTCTCAAAACAATAAAAGCTGGTACAATAACGGTTAAAGTGATTATCAGGAAGTTGTTCTAGTTCAGTGGTTATTAGCCTTTTAAATAAACCGCATATACATGTAAGAAGTGATCATCAGTATTTAAATATATTTGGAAATTTTCAAATAATGCTATTACATCTGTATTAATAATAGTTTGCTTTTTAAAATCAGATCACAGTTGATAAAAAGACCTAAAGGAAGTTCACTACTCTGTTACAAAATAACGAACCTTAAGAAAACTGTAATAAATTATTCCACTTATTATTCATTATAGTTAAACTAAAATAGCTGACAAAATGGAAGTTTCGTGTCCTTGTTTTCGAGATATATACATTGTAAGACATACATTTTTGCTTGAAATGATTCTCTCTAGAAGTATCTTATATGTAGCATTGACACCGTTTTTCACCTTAAAAAGTATGAAAATAAGGGTTTTATGTGATTTTAGACATGGCTTTTTATAATAGAATTATAAAAAGTAGAGGTTAGCGTGTAAATTTAATCAATGGCACTACATGCATAAAACTAGAGAGTTCCGAATATCTGATATAAATTCAAACACAAGTTGAGCGAGCACCCTTTTAAGATCCATTAGATTTTTCTTTTGAATTTACATTTTTCATTGCTCAATGTTTTGTGTGTTATAAAGCAAGCTGATTTATGAAATTTTTTCAGATACATGTACAAGTAAAAGACCACTCCAACTACTAAAATCTATTTCCCTCCAAAATCATCGACAAAAAGTACCTAACAACTCATGGATCATGCAGCCTGACAAAGTGCAGCGCATTGTATGCCTCTTCCAAGTAATTCAGCTTGGACATGTGTTTTCGTTGTTATTAGTATATCTTTTTTCAAGGATGGTATCGTCTGCATCTTGTATATTAAAGTATACACTATGATCACGTGAATATTTTATTTGTTTACGTTAAAATGGCAATAAGTGTCAGCGGGTTATATGTTGGCGTAATTATAATGATGAGGTTTCAGAGGTATAAATGAAATGAGAGTTGTTATTTCATTTTGTTAATCGACCAGTAAACACACTCAAACAAGTTGACACATGTATACAGCCAGTGGCAAATATATCATGCATGTTCAGGACAAAAACACATGTCGAACAATTTAAAGGGACGACATCAAAAGTTCAATGAAGGATAAAAAACTTAATTCACATAGTTTTCTAACTGACCCCCACACCCCCCCCCCTCTCTTAACTTATTAATTTGGGATAAATTGATTGACCAATAGGTATATATGTTAAATCGATTTTAGATTAACAAAACTTGCAGCAATGTTGACCCCCCACCCCCAAACTATTTGATTTAAGTTTTGTTTATCCTACATCGATCTTTTGATGTCGTTCCTTAATACAACAGGTATTACCTATAAAAAAAGGGTCGACAGGAAGGACGGGTGACAAAATATACTGCCACTAGAAAATGAGAAATGGAATAGCAACTATACATGTAGAAGGTTTTGTAATCTCAGATATCTTTTTAGATCAACCCCGGATTTTACGTGCAAGCGTTGCTTGTGAGATGTTAGTATGTACATGTTTACGTAGGTTATTGTTTTTGTCAGCTTTCGTATGTTTTAAATTCCATAAATATCACATACATATTTGAGACGATATCTTGTTATTGTAACATAAAAATTTAGAAGTATCCATCTATTAACTAATCACTTTATAATGTATGTACTCTAGAAAAAGATTTTATCACATTTTAATTATGCAAATCATAGATGTAATACCATCTATGTGCAAATTAAATACTGATCATAATCAAGATAACGGTCATCAAAAAGGTTTCAAAACATAATTCAATATAATTTATAATATGATATATGACAAGCAAGTTATAACATAAGTAACGTTATTTGTATCATGTTCAATTTGGGTAGGTTTTTTTTCTTTTTCACCCTCATAAATAGTTTTGTCACGTTGTATCAATGTCATTAAGGTATTATAAATTGATGGTATACCGCCATCTTGAATTGTACAATACTAGTAAAAATTCGGTCTTGTTATTTGTCCAAATCTGTAAATTTGAGATATTATCACATTTTCATATCAAAATTATGCAAATTGAAAACTGATCATTATCTTGAGATAACGGTTATCAATACACTTCAAAATATAATAAACTTTTAAAATGTAATATATAAAAAGCAAGTAACGTAGTTTGTATCATGTTCAATTTGAGTAAGTTTTTCTTTTTCAACCTAATATATAGTTTTGTCAGGTTGAATAAATTAAAATAAATAAAATTAGATAACCTTAACGATATACAGGCTTAAGATGGTAATTTTCTCTCATACCCCCCCCCCCCCATTTTTCATGAGCTCTCTCATTCTTAAAATATTCGAAACAAAATGGTACCTCTAAATAGTCTTGGCATAAGCTGTAAAATTCATGATCATCGATTGGACTTAAATTCTTATATTTGGTTATTAACATACTAATTATAGGTATATCACATTTCTAAAATGGCAGCATTTCATTTGCGCCAATTACTCTTTATCAGGGTATCATTTGCGCCAAATTTTGTTTTCCAAATGTAACAATTGCGCCAATATCCGGAACTCATTTGCGCCAATTTACATGTAAACATATCTATCATAAATATTAATGATTAATTATTTATTCTTATTCTTATTTTTGGCTTAAAAAGTATCATATGTTCGGATATATTTTACCATGAAGATGAGCATCTGGAGAGAAATGACTTGAAATGCATTAAACAGTCCATGTACACAGAGAGAGAGAATAAAACTTATTGCTTTACTGAATGTTTATTGCAAGATATGTCAAAAGAGAAGAGCTACTACATACTAGTACATTAAATTGGGAAATACGTAATGCAAATTATTAACTACAAAATTTAACTATTGCGTGATAGCCGTTTTACATTAACTAAATATTTGCACAACAATATTATTAAATATTGTCTTATATCTAGTTTTAATTTTTTCGTTTTAGTCATTTACGCAGTTGTATACAATTATTACATCTAAGGTCATTTTAATTAAAAATAATAAGCTTCTTTATATTATAAACTTATTTGAATTTTAAACTGTTATTGACAATTAAAATGGAAATAACCGATTCTGTAAGAGGAAGTTTTTATACAGGGAAAAATCATTTGATACCAAGAACTTTATTGATGTCTTTCAATTTAGATTTTTAATACTTTAGATATGTTTACATATTATATACACGAACTAAACATTGGCACTTAATCAAAGGAAATGCTCACTATAATGATTAATGGGAGTTTCTTGCATTTAATATTTAAAAGTGCAGTAAATAGACTTTTTCAAAACAGTATATTTAAATAACAAATGCTTTGAAAAAAAATACTATTGAATGTTGTTTGATGTTGTAAGGTTTACAATGAATTAACAAAGAGCACACATCTCGTACCAGAATTAAGACAACATCATATAGTCTGTTACAGATTTGGGTTACATTTTGAATACAACTTTGAATCGTGGAACTACAACTGTATAACTGAATAAAAATAATTGGAACATTGAATTCACAAAGTCGGCGACTATAATTATGTATATTTAATATTTTTTTATGGAAATTTACGTTTCAACAAAATCATGGATTTAAAGAAAAGTTTAGGAAGGTTTTTGCAGATTCTATGGTTTTTCTATTCAAATGTTCCCATCCTATTTTGAAAGAATCCCTTCAGAAATATTTCAGTATAAAAGAGATTCATGATTTTTTTCCTAATATTATGTCTAAGTTCAACGAGCTAAATTTTACCTTACCACGACAACAACAAACAAATCGCCAAAAAAGTAAACTTTTATAGTCTTCCAAAACGTTCATATTTTTTTTTAACGGCAAAACCTTATAAATAATCGAGCATAATATTTGTTTTTGAAGATTCTCTACTAGGTGAAGTTATTCCAACATAGTTAGATTTTTTTCCCCAAATTATACTCAATCAAAGAAGAAGTTGTAATATATCATCGTACATGTAAATGTATATCACTGATATCAATACATAAGTATGACAATAAAGAAGAAATATAAATAAAACGATCCATTCAAGGCAAACACAAAACGCAAAGCCTCATTTATCTGGTTACATGAACTAAGCCCAGGTGTGGTATACAATATGTAGGACAAACAGGACGGGAGTTTTTTAAACGAACACTGGAACATCTATAGCGCTTCCGAAAACCTAAGAAATTCAAAAGCATAATTTATCAACATTTAGGTAAACACAACCACAATATTAAATTTTATTAGATTTCAACCGCTTGAAACGGTCCAGAAACAACAAGGACAGTCGCATAAACAATTTGAAGATTCCCGTAAAATTATCGAACTGTCTTGGATTAAACGACTTCAAACAGCTTATCCCCTGGGTCTAAATGACAATATACTTGGACAAGGGAACATATCTACTACTTCCTCTATTGATATCATGAATATTATTTATTATATAAAAAACAACGAAATAATAGGTCTCATGGGAAACGTATCAATCGAAATCAACGAGTAATAAATTATACACTTGATAATCTCCTATCTATATTTAAAAATAATGGTAGGCACCAATTATTATGTAAACTGGGTCAAATACCCATTAGTAAATTACACGATATTTTCAAAGAGTGTGACACCATCTCATTCTTCAGCCCACTGTATGAATATTCTCGTATAATTACAGCATTTTGCCACCATAGGCTGTTCCCACGTATCGACAAACCTGAAGATCATAAACGTCATTTTTTGAAAATTAAATATATTAGCAGAGGTATTGATTTTATCAATTAAAGACTCTTTCGTTCAAAACTTTATACCTCCCCATTTTGATAATATAAAACCACCTATAATTTCATACACATACAAAAAACTCAGCAGAAGTTTAATGTTTAATTATACGTCGGTTACATCAGACGTGAATATAGATAGTAATACTCCCTCAACTTGAAACTGTGAATCGTCGAAGTTTAGATATGTTCCCTATGGCCATGTTATTACAGGGAACATCAATATCGTCCAGGACAGAGAGGTTAACAACTTTTTGAAAAAAGGACCAAAATATCGTCCTCCATCTAAAATAGATTGGAAAGAGTGTCGTCAGGTCACCAAAGATGCTCTTTCCTCATTTTGTAAAAAATGGTGTAAACGGGAAAAATCTGATAAAAATCTCTTGATTCTTATTTAAATAAATGTATGCATGTGGTAGATAAGAGAATATCACATTTTGAAAATAATTTAGAAGTAAATAATAGAGTAAATAATACACCTATTTCCAGAATAAGAAATAAACTTCAAACACTTTCAAAGCGGTTTGTGTTTGTACCGGCCGACAAAGCAGCCAACAATGTGGTTGTGGTATGACGAAAATACTACACGGACGTTCTTAAGAATGAAATTTTAAATTCATCTACATTCAAGTCCATCCGCTTCACAGAGAGTCATATAGTAAACAAGCATATCACAACCACATCAAAGCTTAAGGCTTCTTCTGAACATTTGAAGGTCCCTACTATGTATTGGCTACCTAAACTACGCAAAAAACCATTTAAATATCGTTTCATCTCGGCCTCTAGTAAGACTTAGTGTTCTACAACTAATCTGTCAGTGCTCTTAACTAGTTCATTAACTACTATTAAAGAGCTTATCATAAACTATTGTAATAAAATATATGAACATAGTGGTATAAACCATTTTTGGAGTGTAAAAAATTCTTTGGATGTTTTAGATAAATTACGGGCTTTTGATAGTCCTTTTGATTCTGTTAATACATTTTGTAGTTTTGATTTTTCTACTCTTTACACTACACTTCCACACTATCTTATTAAACAAAAGTTTTCCTATTTAATTAAATGGTCGTTTGGTAAAGCTGAATGTACATGTAGATATATTTTCTGCAACTCATTTAAAGCCTTTTTTCTCTAATGAGAAAGGTAAATATGCTAGATATACTTACATGAGGTGTGATGAGATGATTGAAGCTGTTAATTTTCTCCTTGATAATATTTACGTACGTTTTGGCAACAAAGTTTATCGACAGGTTGTAGGTATCCCCATGGGCACTTATTGTGCCCCCTTAATAGCAGACTTGTTTTTGTACTGTTACGAATCACAGTTTATGACTTAACTCAGTAAAGACCCGTCGAAATTGCATTTAATTGATAAATTCAACAACACTTACCGTTATCTTGATGATATATTTTCGTTAAATAATCAAAAATTTCCCAATATACTGCTGAAATTTACCCCAAGGAACTTACTTTAAATGAATCAAATGTATTCGATAATAACTGTCCTTTCCTGGATTTAGATATTTCGGTTTTAAACGAGAAACTACACACTAAAATTTACGACAAAAGAGACGATTTTTCGTTCCCTATTGTTAATTTTTCATTTTTAGATGGTGATGTTCCTTTAGCACCATCTTACGGTGTTTATATTTCACAACTTGTTCGCTATGCCCGTGTCTGTTGTGACGTTTTTGATTTTAACGAACGCAACCTATGTATTACTGGTAAATTATTAAACCAGGGATATCGTTACCATAAATTACTTAAAACCTTTACTAAATTTTTCCATAGATATAAAGATTTGGTTTTGAAGTTTGGTTGTACCTGTAGAAAACTTATTTCAAACGGGATAGCACATCCTCATTTTTACGGAAATGTTGTTAACCGTGCCCGGAAATTTAGAAATGATCCATGTAAACTTGTTGCTCCTTTAAATAAACTTATTCTAAAAGGTTACCTATTCAACACTGTAATAAGATCATTGACTATTGTTTTTATTGGTACAAATATTGATTTTGTTATCAGTAGATTAAAAGCTTACTAAAATATTACTAGTATGTTATATACATATACATTTTCATGGATCTACAATCTGTCGATACCTGTAACGTGGCATTGCACAAGGTCATGTTTTTCTCTGGCTGTTTATGACGTCTTTACACTAAATCCATTGTATGTGATGTGTACGGATTGAGTGTTTAGTCTTAGAGGCATGATTTTTTTATTAGTTGTTAGTCGCTTTGAACTAGCTGTCAGAGAACTGCGAGTACTCTCAGATCTGTTCATTGTGTCTTTTTTGTGTCGGGATGTATAAGTACCCGGCCACGTCCACTTATATTTTTTGTCTGTCTGATGAGTTAAGCCTTTTTCAACTGATTTTTATAGTTCGTTCTTATGTTGTACTGTTATACCACTGTCCCAGGTTAGGGGAGGGTTGGGATCCCGCTAACATGTTTAACCCCGCCACATTATTTATGTATGTGCCTGTCCCAAGTCAGGAGCCTGTAATTCAGTGGTTGTCGTTTGTTTATGTGTTACATATTTGTTTTTCATTCATTTTTTTACACTTTTATAGCTGACTGTGCCGTATGGGCTTTGCTCATTGTTGAAGGCCGTACGGTGACCTATAGTTGTTAATGTTTGTGTCATTTTGGTCTTTTGTGGATAGTTGTCTCATTGGCAATCATACCACATCTTTTTTTTTATATAACATTGCAAACATGATTATAAAAATAAGAAGATAAGGTATTGATTGCTAATGAGACAACTCTCCACAAGAGACCAAAGAATACAGAACTTAACAACAATTGGTCACTTTATGGCCTTCAACAATGAGTAAACTAATCCTTTAAAATCAGCTATAAAAGACCCCAAAATGTAAAACTATTCAAATGAGAAAACTAACGGCCTAATTTATGTACAAAATGATGAACAAAAATGAAATATGTTACATAGCAACAAAAGACAACCACTGCATTAAAGGCTCCTGACTTGCGAATTGGGACAGGCACATACAGAATGTTGCGGGGTTAACTATAATAAAATTGAGAATAGAAATGGGGAATATGTCAAAGAGACAAAAACCCGACCAAAGAGCAGAAACAGCAGAGGGTCACCATTGGGTCTACATTGCAGTGAGAAAATCCCGTACCTAGAGGCGGGTCGCAGCTGGCCCATAAATAAAAATAGTTTATTTACGCCAAATATGCAATGATAAAAATGGAGACGGTTTTCAAATCTTTTTGATTTCAATTTTACGACATATGATAGTATCAAGTCTTTTTCTCTTAGTACTTTTAAGAACAAACCGTTCTATCATTGACGTTCTTAAACATTTACGATCAACAACATTCGTCGATTTGTTGGGGGAAAAAATGATTTTAATCTAATCCTTTCAAGCAGGCAATAAAGCTTTATTACATATTGTTAATTAAAAGAGTGAAATATCAAACATAAATTTAAGTTATAGTTATTGACCAAGCAAGTCGGTATATTTGATTTAATCTGCACAGCTTGGGTGACCCTGATTAACATAAAACATAAATAAATATATATTTTATTTGAGTGTCACACATCGATTGATACAGTACATATATACAAGTAAATTAAGTAACATCTTTAAAATTCAATCAATGCCCAGCCAAACATTTGACTTATGAGACACTTTAAAAGCATACAGTCATGTACATATTTACAATAAACTGCATATTAAATTTGTATAAAATATTTCTAGAGTTAAAAATCTAATAAATTACTTTTTCAAAATCGCTTTCAAAAAAAAACTATTTGTAAAAATATAAAATGATAGTACTAATTATATGAAAAACACTATAAGAGTTCTTATTAAAAAATTAACAATTGCCTTCTAAAATAGAAATAAATATAATAAAAATATTAATCTCAATAAATAAAAATACCTTATTTTAAAGATTTGAGAAAAACAAATATGCTTAATGTTTAAAACTTAGACAAAAAATAGGCTATCAAAATAAAAATGTACTTCTTCAATCAAATGTAAATAATTTCCTTCTCATAAAACATTTCTGCAAAATTTTACATAGACATTTCTGAATTTGCTGGGATCTCATTATAAATATAAACTTATCGTCCATATGCATTGTTTCAAAATTCTCAATTAAATAATTACATTCACAAAATAAATCGTATCGTATATCTGCATATAAAGGGCACACCATCAGTAAATGTTTCTCAGTCTCTACATGTCCGAGATCGCAATATATACAAAGTCTATCTTCAATTGGAACTTGCGGCCTGGAGTAGCGACCCGTCTCCAAGGCCAGAGGTAACGAGCCGGCTCGAAACATAGCCATATATCTCTTTTGACTAAGTGGAATGTTCATTTTTACATATGACTCAACGTTTACTGTTTGTTTGTATAGTCTGTATGTACGGAGTTTGTTTCCGTTTAATGTACCACGGTCGTTGAAAATGTCTTCACACCATTGATGATTGTCCAATTGTTCTAGCTTTTCATTAATTATCTTCATAACGTATTTTGTGGATAAAGATGTGTCCCTTATAAGACCACATACATCATGTTTAGTCACAAGTTTGTTGACCTCGAATGTCCAACCTTTTCGTCGTCGTGCCGCCCAACGCCAAACTTTACTTGGGAGTCGATTGTTTTCAAGTCTGTGAAGTTTGCACAACAGCCGAAGACACGATTTCTGCAGTTTAATTTTACATGATGTCCAACCCATGTCACCTCTTGTAGATAGATTTGAAGTGTGTTTTCCAACATTCAGAAAGAATTTACATGCTCGAGTTTGAACGGATGAGATGCAACTATAGTCCTTATATCCCCAAACACCACTTCCGTATAGAAGAACTGGTTCTACCATTGTGTTGTATAATTTAGTAAATACAGAATGGGTCATACCTCCAGCTCTTATTACTTTTCCACATAATGCACCAAGAGCACGGCTGGCGGCTTTAGATAGTTCTTTTGCATTTTTCTGGAATGTTAAGTGTTCATCAAACCATACACCAAGGTATTTGTATGAGTCGGTAAAAAGTAAAGTATGTCCACCACATGTAAACGTACTTTGCGAAATGTCTATTGAAGGTGGTCGGAAGTGAACTATCTTCGTCTTACTATCGTTTATCGACAATTTCCAGGCTTCACACCATTCCGTTACAATATCAAGCATTTTCTGTAAACAGGGTTCATTCGGCGCAAGTAATACGATGTCATCTGCGTACAGTAGTATACTCATCTGGCAGTCGTCTATTGGTACTCCACAATTTAAGGCGTTAATACGTTCCGCAAGGTCGTTAATGTATATCGAAAATAAAGATGGTGATAAAATACATCCCTGTTTTACGCCACTCGTGACACAAAACCATGGAGTCAGATCGTCATTCACACGGAAGGTACATTTGACGTTATCATAGAGGGATTGTACAGCACTAAGAAACTTGCCTTGTATTCCAATTTTTCGCAACTTATACCATAATAATGTTCGATTGACTGTGTCGAATGCTTTTTTCATATCAATGAAGCATGCGAAAGTTGATTTCCGTGCAATTTTCCTGTCGTTCAAAGTCTGGTAGAGTGAAACGCCAAAAGTCCCTCTGATTTGATGCATAGAGTTTATCTTCCATTTTCTGTCTTTCTTCTGATTGATATTTACGTTTATACTTTCTGTTTAAACGGTCAAACGTTTTACGTTCTGTACAAAATTGTTCTTTCAATGTGCGCTTCCTTGAGTTAGAAATACTACTTTTTAGCCAGCTTTTCTCCGCTGCACAAACTTTTTCCCATTGACAGTTCAAAGTGTTATTCTTGTACAACGATTTCTTTCTTTTACTATATCCGTTTGACACGGCAATTTTATTGTCCGTCTCCTTATGAATCAGTGTCGTGAATGCATCATACGCATGTTGAATATTCCCCGAAATACGAATCGAGTTTTCAATTTGTAGTATTGTTGAATTCACTACATCGAGAATTTCATTGTTACTTAAAAAATCATCAGGCATTAAATTTAGTTTGTATCTTTTTCGTTTATCGGTACTATCATGAGCGGAATTTGAGGTTTGTTCAAATTTCGGTTGTCTTATATCGCAACACAACAACGAGTGATCCGGAATCCTGTCTGGTACATAGTTACATTCGCATATTATCTTTGACATCGGAATAATTTTAAAATCTAAAATATTGTCTATATCTTCATATGGTACACACATATAGTCTACAACCGATTTCCCCGTAGGAGATATATATGTAAATTCACGGTCATCAAATCGTCCATTCAACATTGATATATTGGTATCGCAAAGAAAGTTTATAAAAACATCTCCAGAGTGATTTTCGCTAAAATCTACTACGGTGCGCGGTTTTACGTTATCTACACCTTCTATATAGTCCGAGTTTCTACCAACACGCGAGTTAAAATCTCCGCAAATCACAATACTTCCTTTGTTTTGATTACTTTATACTCCCTCCAACAGATTTTGAAAAAATAGATCTGGTTCAATTACTCCACTTGAGCCTGCAGGCGGCAAATAACAAACGGCAACATATACGCAGAAATCTGTATCAATCGCGTTTAATTTAATCCAAAGTATGCCTTCAAAATCTGAGTTTATAATTTCACAAGAGTAGGTGTCTACTATTTCCTTTTTTATCAAAACTCCAACACCGCCTGATCCTCGTACCGCATTCTTGTGGATTCGTTTCCTATTATTTCCGTAAAACTTATAACCGGGCACCTCCAATGATTCATTTTCTCGAAGAAACGTTTCCGTTAGTGCTAATATATCACAATTCGAGTATTCAAGTACAAGTTTACGAAAGTTAGAATTATCATTTTCTCGCATAGACCATCCGCGCGTGTTCCACACTCCAAGCCGCAAAACGTCCTATAGTTTCTCAATAAGGCGGTTACCGACAATTTTGTAATCTTTTTCTTTTCCTATTTCCTTCAGGACTGTCCTTAGACTAGCTTGGAGGTTCCTTGTTTCAACTGATTTGTCGTTCTCGATATAGACATTAGAGTATTTTCGGTTGTCTTTTAGTCTATTCTTTTTCTTAAAAATGCGTGTTTTATCTTCGGGACTTTTTATTTCACAGATCACGACACCTGGGTATTGACCTTTGACTCTTTTCTCGTCACTGATTCAACTTGAATATTTGCAAGGGCTAATCCGTCTTTAAATAACTCATGGATTTTATTTATTGTTACCTGATTATTGTCTTTTTCACTTTCATCATATTTCAAGTTTTTAATCACCAATTTATTTTTGCATGTACTTTCATTTCTCTCTATGACACCAGTGTTCTCACGCACAGTCTTCTCTAGTGAGTTAATTTTGTCTTGCATATTATTCATGTCTGTTTTAACCTCAGTACGTACAATGTTAAGTTCTTTTTGTATTTTGGTGTCTATTAAATTGGAAATCTTGTCAGTCAATTTATCAGTGATTCCTTGTTCAAAGTTATTTTCAAGTTCATCAATTCTACGTTCTAATTTTTCACTGACGTTACATAAATTTGATGATAGCTGTAGAATTAAATGTTCAAGCCTATTCTGTGGCATACAGATGGGTGCACTCCTAACCTGTACAGCAAGTTAACTTGATACCCAGTCATTTGGACTGGTCAAAGTTAACCTGCGACCGAATATAGGACTGCTCTGACCAGTCCTAGGACCAAAATCTAGTTAACTTGAAAAGCGGACTTGGTCCTATGACTGTTTTTATGTCTGCCAAAAAGTTAACTTGGAAACAGGTCCGCTATTGATATAAGTTAACTTCGAACCAGTCCTGTCATAAGTTAACATAAGTTAACTTCGGAACCGGTCCTGTCATAAAGTTAACATAAGTTAACTTGGAAACCGGTCCTGCCACAAAGTTAACTTCTGCTTGGACAAATCCGATCAAAACCAGACCTGTTCCCAAGTTAACTTTTGACTGGTCTGCTCAACACTAAGTTAACTTGTAACCAGGACCGCTCTTATTTGATTTAAAAAAAATAATATCTTTGTTTCGTAGTATAAACATCGAAAATAAAGTAATTTGAAAATTAATACTTCCGTTTTATGATCAGGATTAAATACAAATATTTGAAAATAAGTACGCACAGAACGTAACACAAATTTATCTGTGATCTGACAATTTATCTATTATATAAACGATCTCGGTTACAATGATAACAGGCACTGAATATATATATATTCCGAGATCAAATTCAATCATATTATGTATATTTTTGAAAAGAAGTATATTTGATGTTAGGTGTATACGTCCTTGTTAGTTATACATCCTTGAACTATGCATCCACATTCAGCAATAGTTTAATTCATTTAAATATTGACTACAAATTTTTGTTCGTCTAAATTAAGGGTGCCAGCATGTCCTCTTTTTACTCAAAATACTGATATGTAACAAAATTTCAGTAGTTTTGATGCCTCCAGGTGACTTGTACAACAAAATTATTTGACCGCATCCATCAAAACTGACCATATATGCACTTTAATTTGTAAATCTATATACCAGCATAGTAAATCAGCCATATTTTTTATGTCAGGATTCAATGTATAATACAATCATGACATGGACAGCAAAATTGCAATACATTAACAAAAAATTTTGGTTCGCATAAATTTAGGATACCAGCATCAAGGACGTATAACTAACATATATCTAATATACGTCCTTGCCAGCATGTCCTCATTTTATTTAAAATATTGATTCGTAACAAAATTTCAGTAGTTTTGATACCTCCAGCTGACTTGTACAACAAAATTATTTGACCGCATTACCAAAACTGACCATATGTGCACTTTAAATTGTAAATCTGTATACCAGCATAGTAAATCAGCCTTATTTTTAATGTCAGGATTCAATGTATAATACAATCATGACAATTGACAGCAATATTGCAATATAATAACAACAAATTTTTGTTTGCCTAAATTAAGGGTGCCAGCATGTCCTCTTTTTACTCAAAATACTGATACGTAACAAAATTTCAGTAGTTTTGATGCCTCCAGTTGACTTGTACAACAGAATTATTTGACCGCGTCCACCAAAACTGACCATATATGCACTTTAATTTGTAAATCTATATACCTGCATAGTAAATCAGCCATATTTTGTATGTCAGGATTCAATGTATAATACAATCATGACAATGGACAGCAATATTGCAATATAATAACAACAAATTTTTGTTCGCATAAATTTAGGATATTAGCATGTCCTCATTTTATTCAAAATATTGATACGTAACAAAATTTCAGTAGTTTTGATACCTCCAGCTGACCTGTACAACAAAATTGTTTGACCGCATCCACCAAAACTGACCATATGTGCACTTTAATTTGTATATCTATATACCTGCATAGTAAATCAGCCATATTTTTTTATGTCAGGATTCAATGTATAATACAATCATGACAATGGACAGCAAAATTGCAATACAATAACAAAAAATTTTGGTTCGCATAAATTTAGGATACCAGCATGTCCTCATTTTATTTAAAATATTGATACGTAACAAAATTTCAGTAGTTTTGATACCTCGAGCTGACCTGTACAACAAAATTGTTTGACCGCATCCACCAAAACTGACCATATGTGCACTTTAATTTGTAAATCTATATACCAGCATAGTAAATCAGCCTTATTTTTAATGTTAGGATTCAATGTATAATACAATCATGACAATGGACAGCAATATTGCAATATAATAACAACAAATTTTTGTTTGCCTAAATTAAGGGTGCCAGCATATGTCCTCTTTTTACTTAAAATACTGATACGTAACGAAATTTCAGTAGTTTTGATGCCTCCAGTTGACTTGTACAACAAAATTATTTGACCGCATCCACCAAAACTGACCATATATGCACTTTAATTTGTAAATCTATATACCCGCATAGTAAATCAGCCATATTTTTTATGTCAGGATTCAATGTATAATACAATCATGACAATGGACAGCAATATTGCAATATAATAACAAAAAATTTTGGTTCGCATAAATTTAGGATACCAGCATGTCCTCATTTTATTCAAAATATTGATACGTAACAAAATTTCAGTAGTTTTGATACCTCCTGCTGACTTGTACAACAGAATTATTTTACCGCATCCACCAAAACTCAGACCATATGTGCACTTTAATTTGAAAATCTATATACCCGGACAGTAAATCAGTCTTTTTTTTTATGTCAGGATTTAATGTATAATACAATCATGACAATGGACAGCAATATTGCAATATAATAACAACAAATTTTTGTTTGCATAAATTTAGGATACCACCATGTCCTCATTTTATTCAAAATATTGATACGTAACAAAATTTCAGTAGTTTTGATACCTCCAGCTGACTTGTACAACAAAATTATTTGACCGCATTACCAAAACTGACCATATGTGCACTTTAATTTGTAAATCTATATACCAGCATAGTAAATCAGCCTTATTTTTAATGTTAGGATTCAATGTATAATACAATCATGACAATGGACAGCAATATTGCAATATAATAACAACAAATTTTTGTTTGCCTAAATTAAGGGTGCCAGCATATGTCCTCTTTTTACTTAAAATACTGATACGTAACGAAATTTCAGTAGTTTTGATGCCTCCAGTTGACTTGTACAACAAAATTATTTGACCGCATCCACCAAAACTGACCATATATGCACTTTAATTTGTAAATCTATATACCCGCATAGTAAATCAGCCATATTTTTTATGTCAGGATTCAATGTATAATACAATCATGACAATGGACAGCAATATTGCAATATAATAACAAAAAATTTTGGTTCGCATAAATTTAGGATACCAGCATGTCCTCATTTTATTCAAAATATTGATACGTAACAAAATTTCAGTAGTTTTGATACCTCCTGCTGACTTGTACAACAAAATGATTTTACCGCATCCACCAAAACTCAGACCATATGTGCACTTTAATTTGAAAATCTATATACCCGGACAGTAAATCAGTCTTTTTTTTTATGTCAGGATTTAATGTATAATACAATCATGACAATGGACAGCAATATTGCAATATAATAACAACAAATTTTTGTTTGCATAAATTTAGGATACCAGCATGTCCTCATTTTATTCAAAATATTGATACGTAACAAAATTTCAGTAGTTTTGATACCTCCAGCTGACTTGTACAACAAAATTATTTGACCGCATTACCAAAACTGACCATATGTGCACTTTAATTTGTAAATCTATATACACCATGACGTACCCGCATAGTATTAATCAGCCATATTTTTTATGTCAGGAATCAATGTATAATATAATCATGACAATGGACAGCAATATTGCAATTTAATAACAACAAATTTTTGTTCGCATAAATTTAGGATACCAGTGTGTCCTCCTTTTATTCAAAATATTGATACGTAACAAAATTTCAGTAGTTTTAATACCTCATGCTGACTTGGAAAACAAAACTATTTGACCAAACCTGATCATATGTGCAGTTTTATTTGCAAATCTATAGCCCCACAGGACGCAATTACGACTGGACACAATTACGAACGATTTCCAATGTTTGCCCTCTGAGATCATATTTGTTTATATTTATCAATAAATGTTTTTATAAATAAAAACCCTATTAAAAATCCCTTGTTTTCATGATAATACAATTTATGTGCACTTGGTGAATGTTGATGACGATGACAAAATCATTCTGAAAATATTATAAGAACGGCAATCTGACCTGGAAGTTATATAAAAAAATACATAAAGGTAAGTGCATATTGCCTTCTTTTGTTAATATATAGAAAGAAAAATATCTCCTGATTCTGTTCATATGCGTGATGCCTTTTATCATGCCCAAATAACCCCACAATTGACGTTTTTTAGTCTCTTGTGAACCTATTTATGGCCAAAAGAAAATATGTTAATTTTATCGAAAAGTCCAGAGAACTCCGAAAAAAATGTTGACCAATATAAAAAAAATCATAGATGAATGATAAGTACACCACCGAAATGGATAAACTTGAATTTAGTGCTCCTTTAAAGGAGGAACTTACACAAAAACAAATAATTCAGAAATCTTTCCTTTACACATGACCGACATTTCGTCTGCAACCACTGCTGAAGTAATTGAAGTAAAAAACACACTTGTGCTTTTTATTTTCCTATGAAAATGTGTTTGAGATAAAGATTAATGTATGCTTTTTCAATATAGACGGTTGTCATTGATTTCTTCTGCAAGATATATCAATATAGTGCTGTTCGGAATTGCGTCCATATGTGGCTCTCTTGACCCGTAAAACGAGGTCACGCAAATCTTACTAAAGTATCCCAACGTGCATAAAAATTTATGTGGGATATGATGCAAAATGGAAAGCCTTCATACATCTTAAATTCTATGGTATAAAAAATTCATGAAAAGTAGTCTACATAAAAAAAATATTAATCACAGTTCAAAAATCGTTCGTAATTGTGTCCGGTGAGGCTATACCCGCATACCATTGTACCGAGCGCCTTAATGTCTTTTCCTGGCGCTCCTGTTCACATTTTAGTAGGACCGTAAATGTACACGTAATTGGAAAACTATTAATGCAAAAAATATTCTGAATAAATTGAGAATGTCAGAATTTCATCTCTTTATTCATAATAACAGTCACATCATATATATAGGAGTTCATGACGGTGTACGTGTAAAACAAAACTATTATGCCACATCATCAAAGTACCAACACTGACATGTCTGAATTCATTTGTACTATTTACAATGATTTAATAAAACAAAGTATACGAGGTTCTCTTCTTGGAATCTATTATGTCGGTTGATTGATTTTGTTTATAGTTAAACGTCAAGTGCCAACTATTTCATTAAAGTGCACATTGAGTATAATTTTAGGACGTCCCATATAAATATCGGCAATGACAAATCTCTCATTAAATATGACGAATTTGACGAGATTGTTGATAGTTTTACCACACCGTATGCTTACGGACACTGTACAATTTCTGTTAAAATATTCTGCGGGAAATAGAATAGTAAATCCAATGCAAACAAGTTGAATATCAATGAAATATCCATGCAAGTATAAATTTATGCATAAAGTAAAATTTAGGAAGGGACAGGTAAACAACGGGGAACGAAGTAACGTAGACAATGTTGCCGATATCCCGTGATATAAGAATATTGTTCCGATGCGTTGGATAACCTTTCTATCCGCCTTCTAATAAAAAAAACTCTGTGTGATCGTATAGCCATTTTTTATTTATATAAGAATACATGTATATCAAATAAAAGAGAGCATTTGTATAATATCTAGTAGAGTCTAGCGAGTAAATAATAAATGATATCTGTGGAAAAACAATGCGAATGTTGAATTGTTTACACATTTTAATGAAAGCTCAAGTCTGATATGAAAACTCTTATAACGATAATCTGTCATAAGCAGACCTGTCCTCAGGTCTGGTCAATAGCAGACTTGTCCACAGGTCTGGTCAAAAGCAGACCTGTCCTCAGGTCTGGTCAGGAGCAGACCTGCCCACAGGTCTGGTCTGAGGCAGACCTGTCCTCAGGACTGGTCAAAAGCAGACTTGTCCACAGGTCTGGTCTGGGGCAGACCTGCCCTCAGGACTGGTCAAAAGCAGACTTGTCTACAGGTCTGGTCTGGAGCAGACTTGTCGATAGGTCTGCAGCAGTCCTAAAAAAGCAGACCGTAGGTCTGGTCCACCAACGACGAAGTTAACTTGCTTGACTGCTTAAAAATTCTCAAGTTAACTTAGAAAGCAGTCAACAAGTTAACTCTAAGTTAACTTTTGTCAAGGTTAGGACCGCACCCATCTGTATCGAGTTGACCCTTGGGTTCTGGGGTTGTCATATGTTTAAGCCTTTTTATTTCACTATTTGGATTGTCTGTATAATAAGGATCTTGGTTTGATAGATTTCTTTTTCTTGCAATTGACGAATCGTTAAAGTTTTCAACAGTACTTACGTTACCATAGCCAGTTACATGCATGTCACTAGATATTGAACTGTTGTTTACATAGTGAACTGTGTAAATTGATTCATTTTCTGTTTTAAAGGATGCAAAGTCTCCTATTTTATTTCAGCAATGTTCAGCAATGTTTCCAACAATATGTCTATGCACAATATGTCAATATATGTCTTAAAATTCCAATAAAATATCAACAATACACAACTTTTTTCAGAGCTCTAAATTTTCACAGCTGACCACTCAAATCACGTGACCATATAACCCGAACGACGTAGGAGTATCCAATCTTTAACCCCCCCCCCCCTCCCCCGACCCCAAATTTAAATTCGATACCCAAATAGTCCCTTTATAGGAATAAACATGCCAAAAATCGTAATGAAATTCATTGAGTCTAAAACTTATTCACAACAGATTTCATTTATTTGAATACTCTTAAGTACATGATTTCTTTTTTGGCAGAAACTACAAAAAAATCGTTATTGTCTGTTCTGACTTTGAAACACTGCTTTAAGATTTTATTACACTGTGTACACAAAATAAAATAAAATATTTCATGTCCCAGTTTAGACAATAAAAAAGGAAGGAGAAACCTTTCTTTTTTCATCAGGGGCCTCGTTTGCCAAGAAGTCTAAGTAGTTCTTCTACAGTAATCACTAGACAGTCAACACTGAGGGTGTGAGGGCGAACTCCGCCCGTGCTGGTGTTTTCTACTCCAAAATTAATTGATTAGGACTGTCAGTTGTCCTATCAAATGAGTGTGGTTTTCTCCGGGCACTCCGACTCCCTCTGCCAATAGAAAACTGGGCGCCACAAAATAGCCGAAATGTGGCGCTTAAAAGTGACGTTAAAACATCAACAATCACTCCATCATTGTTTTCTTATTTTTAAACTACGATGTTTGTACGAAGTTTTTAATTTATCAACTTTTTTGTAACTTCAAGTCAGATGGCAGATTCGGTAATATTTTTTTTTTTTTTTTGGGGGGGGGGGAAGGGGGGGTCGAATAGGCTGTTCATCCTTGAATTGGCCACCAGTAATAAGTGCTTTTGATATAGATTCAGTGCAATCTGTTTAAAGACATACAATTGTTAAGTGCATAGCACTTCATATTACACTTAGGTGAACGAAACGTTTTAAGTCTCGCTACAATCGTTGATATTTTTTAATTTTATAGAATACATACAAATCAGAAAATCTCAAACTTTGGACTATATGTTGTAAACAAATTCTTGGCAGATAATTGGGAATTTTCAAATTTCCAATCATAAGATAAGTACTGCTGGGTAATTATAAAGAACTGAGTTATTACATGCACCAGTCCAATAAAATATTGGCAATATATATCTTTATTATTCGACAGTGAAAAGAAATTGGCAACGCATCAATGTACTTGTAATTAACGATGAATAAATTTACAAAGAGGAAGTTCATATTCCAAATACGTACCCTTCATTGTAAACAAAATTCTTCAGTCTGGATAACTTTATTGTTGATAGAATTCGTCTTAAATTTAGCTTAACAATGATATATCATCAAATTTGCAACAGCAACATTTTGTTCCTCCTAAGCGAGATTCCAATCCTTGCTTCTGTGACATCATAGTAACACTGTCTGCACCGTATTGAGCACTCTAGATAAGTTGACAACCTAGGTTCGAAAATATAGCTTTCGTTGGTGGATGAAATGCCTTAGTTTCTTCGTCGACTATACGAAGGGTTGTACAACAGTACATGATATTAAAGGTCTAGCAGATGGTGTACCTTTCAGATCAGCTACTTGTGTTTGTCGTTAAAGATGTTAATGTGATTTACCATGCCACATCACATTTCAATTTTATTAACAAGGTTTAAACATGTGACGATTTTATGACAGACATTCTCGTTGGCAAATATTTTTTTTCTGTGACATCGTGACAACACCTCCTGCACAGTGACACATGCACATCGTGACACATAAAGTTGACACATGTTAAAACGTGTACCATAAAAACAAATTGTGTGGCGGCATTGTAGTTCAGTGATGATCAAATCAAAATGCTAAAAGACTAAATCATGTATGAAGTAGAAAAGCATTGAAGAACAAAAATATCCGAAATTTTTTGCCAAATTTAGCTACAATGTACATGTACATGCAATATATATTTCTGCGGTAGAAAACCAAAAATCTATGATAAACTATAAGAGTTGGCATGCGTAGATTCTCAATCAATCGCCATTATAAAAAATGCTAGATAGTGGATTATATGATTTTAGATCCTTTCAATGTTAAGATCATTTCTTAAAGGTCAAAATTAAGGAAACTTAATATACAAATTACCATTCTCAAATTCAGTTTGTCAATTAGGTAATATTGAGAACCTTAAAGTTTGTCTCATCTTTTCTGAAGATTAATAAATGAAAATTTCATCAAATACCGATTTGAAGTTGCAAACAAAAACGCAGGTAAAAATGTACTTAGATGCACACCAACTATGTCAACAACTAAAAATGCTAATATTATTGAACCCATGAAAAAAATGGAATAAGATCTCATTCTCATCCAGTTGACTTACCTTTTCAACAACGACAAATATCTGCATGTAGATAACAGTTGGTTATGCAAATTTGGAGTAGGTGCTATAATGGCCCAAAATGGCCACAGATTCACAAAATTATAAAAATTCAAACAGAGCCGATTTTTCTCCTTAAAAAGTTCAATGACCTAACACTGGTAGGTGCAAATGACGTCCTAATCGGGAAAAATAAGCAAAAATATAGAAATTGGGATGTTTTTTCTACATTGTGACAACCGCACCATGCTTGCACCAATTAGAAATTTTAACATTTTGACAAGTTTATACATATCAAACATCATATTAACAATATTGTTTGTGCAAGGTTGGTGCGATAGTTTATTTTATATTTTTCATAGCCAAATGGAGCAATACAAAGCTGTAATTTCCTGTCCAACTTGAACCTATTCCTCTGACAAAGTTTGATTAAATAATTCTTGTGTCTATAGGAATTTTACTTTCTTGCTTATGAATCAGTAATATGTATTTCTAATAATATTTTTGTATCTTTCTGCTAATCTCAATTTCAAAATCTGGTGTTTGAATAGGGCAATCTTTGACTGGTATTAGGATCTGATCCATGATTTTTGAAAGACTGAGAAAAAAAGAAAAAAAGAAGGGGGGGACGAAATATTCTTAATCTAAAAGATTTTATTGCTTGAATTTACATAAGTGGTGAGAAACACGAAAATTTTTATGAAGCCCAGGTAGTTGTGTGGTCTAGCGCGCCGGTTACAGTGCAGGCAATTTGGTGTGACGATATCTCAGTAGCATGGGTTCGAAACCCGGCTAGGGAAAAAAAAATGCGAAAGCAAATCTAACATTGTTGATGTTTAAACAATTTGTATCTATATATATAAAGTACAATGTATATCGTCATGATTATCAAAGAACAATTCAAACATGTACGTCTCTAAGATTTGTAAAGCGGGAGATACCAAGCGAAAATCAAACTAGTCATATTGGCACCAACTTCAATAAAACTAATAATATATATAAGGAATAGAGAAAAAAAAACATTAAAAATAAAACAATAAAGGACCTAACACCAAGACATTCTCGACCACTTTTAGCATTGTTGTATATCATGTTTGTCAAATATAAAAAAAGAAGATGTGGTATGATTGCCAATGAGACAACTATCCACAAAAGACCAAAATGACACAGACATTAACAACTATAGGTCACCGTACTGCCTTCAACAATGAGCAAAACACATACCGCATAGTCAGCTATAAAAGACCCGGATAAGACAATGTAAAACAATTCAAACATGTAAAAAAAATGAACGTAAAACAAATATGTAACACATAAACAAACGACAACCACTGAATTACAGGCTCCTGACTTGGGACAGGCACATACATTGTGAAAGAAGATGTGGTATGATTGCCAATGAGACAAATATCCACAAAAGACCAAAATGACACAGACATTAACAACTATAGGTCACCGTACTGCCTTCAACAATGAGCAAAACACATACCGCATAGTCAGCTATAAAAGACCCGGATAAGACAATGTAAAACAATTCAAACATGTAAAAAAAATGAACGTAAAACAAATATGTAACACATAAACAAACGACAACCACTGAATTACAGGCTCCTGACTTGGGACAGGCACATACATTGTGAAAGAAGATGTGGTATGATTGCCAATGAGACAAATATCCACAAAAGACCAAAATGACACAGACATTAACAACTATAGGTCACCGTACGGCCTTTAACAATAAGCAAAACACATACCGCATAGTCAGCTATAAAAGGCCCGGATAAGACAACGTAAAACAATTCAAACGAGAAAACTAACGGCCTTATTTATGTAAAAAAAAATGAACGTAAAACAAATATGTAACACATAAACAAACGACAACCACTGAATTACAGGCTCCTGACATGGGACAGGCACATACATAAATAATGCGGCGGGGTTAAACATGTTAGCGGGATCCCAACCCTCCCCCTAACCTGGAACTACAGTGGTATAACAGTACAACATAAGAACGAACTATAAAAATCAGTTGAAAAGGCTTAACTCATCAGATGGACAAAAAATACAAAAATACACATGAAAGCGACACATCAATACAAAACTAGACAGTGGATTGCAAATACAAATATTTACGCTTGAATAAATTAAACTTATCGATTGAAATATAACTTTCAGTATTGACAGCTTTTCATTGGCATTTCAATAAAAATACATTAAATTGAAAAACAAAAATGTTTTTTGAGCAACTATGCAATGACAAAGGATTCAAAATTGACACACGACTTATTTGAAGGTTAAATAGAATATTTACAGTTGAAGGTATTTGGCGCAGCATCAAACTTTATAATGTATATTTTATTGCAAACTCATTTGGGAATTCCCGAGTTCGGACCAGGAAGTTTGTCCGCATTGTTAACATGGTTAAGTTTGCAACGTAAATGTTTCTACGCTGTTTAAAAGTCGATAATGATTTGTTTTGAAACAAATTAAAGACTTAGTGTTATAATAGAATTTAATCAGAATTTCATATAGATTTCTAAATCATATAACTTTAGTTTTAAAAAAATGCCAATTCAATTTGGTTGATTTGTTTTCTGCACTGGGTGTAATTATTCCTTGATTCATAAGTTACTAGAACACACCCGCGAAATCGCGGGCATAAACAGCTTGTAAACTGTTGTAGGATGACTTTTTTGTAAAAGATATTATGACTGGAGAATTTCATATAAGGTATCAAAAGCTCTCTCCCTTTTTTCCAAAGTCCATTATGTGTTTCCTTTCCGTTAAATTCATTTTTTCCGTGTTTCTGGCCTTCTACCACAATTATTCTTCCCCTGTGCTACAATGCATTTTTTGGTAAAAGTCAAGTTAAATTTAAAAATTATGCAAATAGAAAACTGATCATAATCTTGAGATAAAATAAACCGGTTATCAATACATTTTAAAATATAATAAACTTTTAAAGTGTAATATATAAAAAGCAAGTAACGTAATTTGTATCATGTTCAATTTGAGTAGGTTTTTCTTTTTCAACCTAATATATAGTTTTCTCAGGTTGAATAAATTAAAATAAATAAAATTAGATAACCTTAACGATATACAGGCTTAAGATGGTAATTTTCTCTCAACCCCCCCCCCCCCCCCCCCCCATTTTTAGCTCTCTCATTCTTAAAATATTCGAAAATGGTACCTCTTAATAGTCTTGTCATAAGCTGTAAAATTCATGATCATCGATTGGACTTAAATTATCATATTTGGTTATTAACATACTAATTATAGGTATATCACATTTCTAAAATGGCAGTATTCCTTTTGCGCCAATTACTCTTTTTCAGGGGTATCATTTGCGCCAAATTTTGTTTTCCAAATGTAACAATTGCGCCAATATCCGGAACTCATTGGCGCCAATTTACCTGTAAACATATCTATCATAAATATTAATGAATAATATTTATTCTTATTCTTATTTTTGGCTTAAAAAGTATCATATGTTCGGAAATATTTCACCATGAAGATGAGCATTTGAAGAGAAATGACTTGAAATACATTAAACAGTCCATGTGCAGAGAGAAAGAGAATAATACTAATTGCTTTGCTGAATGTTTATTACAAGCTATGTTAAAAGAGAAGAACTTCTACATACTAGTACATTAAATTGGGAAACATTATGCAAATTATGAACTACAAAATTTATAATAACTATTGTGTGATAGCCTGTTTTCCTTTAATAGTTGCACAACAATATTATTATATATGGTCTTAAAATATCTAGTTTTCATTTAATCGTTTTAGTCATTTACGCAGTTGTATACAGTTATTACATCGAAGGTAATTTTAATTAAAAATGATATGCTTCTTTATATTATGAACTTATTTGACTTTTAAACTGTTATTGACAATTTAATTGGAAATTACCGATTCTGTAAGAGGAAGTTAACTGTTTTAATACATTGAAAAATCATTTGATACCAAGAACTTTATTGATGTCTTTCAATTTAAATTTTTAATATTTTAGATATGTTTTACATATTATATATACGAACCAAACATTGGCACTTAATCAAAGCAAATGCTCACTAAAATGATTGATGGGAGTTCCTTGCATTAAAAAAAATTTAAAAGTGCAATAAATAGACTTTTTTAAAACGGTATATTTAAATAATAAAAGCTTTGAAAAAAATGACTATTGAACGGTGTTTTATGTTGTAAGATTTACAATGAATTAACAAAAAGCACACATCTCGTACCAGAATTAAGACAACATCATATAGTGACTCAAGGTCTGTTACAGATTTGGGTTAAATTTTGAATACAACTTTGAATCGTGGACCTACAACTGTATAACTGAATAAAAATAATTGGTAGATTGAATTCACAAAGTCGGCTACTATAATTATGAGTATTTAATAATTTTTTACGGAAACTTACGTTTCAACAAAATCATGGATTAACAGAAAAGTTTAAGAAGGTTTTTGCAGATTCTATGTTTTTTCTTTTCAAATGTTCCCATCCTATTTTGAAAAAAATCCCTTCAGAAATATTTCAGTATAAAAGAGATTAATGATTTTTTTCCTAATGTTATGTCAAAGTTCAACGAGCTAAATTTACCTTACCACGACAACAACAAACAAATCGCCAAAAAAAATAAACTTTTATAGTCTACCAAGTGATTCAGACATGTTATATTAATAGTTATCTTGGTGTAATCAGGAGTGTACAGGCGCAGCCAAATGGGTGTATGAATTTTCAACAACGGTGTAAAATTCCGTACACCCCTAATTTTAAAGAGATTTTACCCACGTCATGTGTTAATTGGTTTACACACGTGAAACAGTTAGAATGAGTTATCAAATTCTACCACATACTAAGTCTTATACAATGTCAAAGCTCTCATTTACAAACACACAAATCAGTAAATCTCAAACTTTGGACTATATGTTGTAAACAAATTCTTGGCAGATAATTGGGAATTTTCAAATTTCCAATCATAAGATAAGTACTGCTGGGTAATTATAAAGAACTGAGTTATTACATGCACCAGTCCAATAAAATATTGGCAATATATATGTATATTGCATAAAGGTTTTAACAAAACCTGATTAAAGTGTTCGTATTAACTCGGTTTATTTGTGTTTTTAAATCTTTATTATTCGACAGTGAAAAGAAATTGGCAACGCATCAATGTACTTGTAATTAACGATGAATAGATTGACAAAGAGGAAGTTCATATTCCAAATACGTACCCTTCATTGTAAACAAAATTCTTCAGTCTGGATAACTTTTATTTTATTTTTGATAGAATTCGTCTTAAATTTAGCTGAACAATGCTATATCATCAAATTTGCAACAGCAACATTTTGTTCTCTCCTAAGCGAGATTCCAATCCTTGCTTCTGTGACATCATAGTAACACTGTCTGCACCGTATTGAGCACTCTAGATAAGTTGACAACCTAGGTTCGAAAAAATAGCTTTCGTTGGTGGATGAAATGCCTTAGTTTCTTCGTCGACTATACGAAGGGTTGTACAACAGTACATGATATTAAAGGTCTAGCGGATGGTGTACCTTTCAGATCAGCTACTTGTGTTTGTCGTTAAAGATGTTAATGTGATTTACCATGCCACATCACATTTCAATTTTATTAACAAGGTTTAAACATGTGACAATTTTATGACAGACATTCTCGTTGGCAAATATTTTTTTTCTGTGACATCGTGACAACACCTCCTGCACAGTGACACATGCACATCGTGACACATAAAGTTGACACATGTTAAAACGTGTACCATAAAAACAAATTGTGTGGCGGCATTGTAGTTCAGTGATGATCAAATCAAAATGCTAAAAGACTAAATCATGTATGAAGTAGAAAAGCATTGAGGAACAAAAATATCCGAAATTTTTTGCCAAATTTAGCTACAATGTACATGTACATGCAATATATATTTCTGCGGTAGAAAACCAAAAATCTATGATAAACTACAAGAGTTGGCATGCGTAGATTCTCAATCAATCGCCATTATAAAAAATGCTAGATAGTGGATTATATGATTTTAGATCCTTCAATGTTAAGATCATTTCTTAAAGGTCAAAATTAAGGAAACTTAATATACAAATTACCATTCTCAAATTCAGTTTGTCAATTAGGTAATATTGAGAACCTTAAAGTTTGTCTCATCTTTTCTGAAGATTAATAAATGAAAATTTCATCAAATACCGATTTGAAGTTGCAAACAAAAACGCAGGTTAAAATGTACTTAGATGCACACCAACTATGTCAACAACTAAAAATGCTAATATTATTGAACCCATGAAAAAATGGAATAAGATCTTGTTCTCAACCAGTTGACTTACCTTTTCAACAACGACAAATATCTGCATGTAGATAACAGTTGGTTATGCAAATTTGGAGTAGGTGCTATAATGGCCCAAAATGGCCACAGATTCACAAAATTATAAAAATTCAAACAGAGCCGATTTTTCTCCTTAAAAAGTTCAATGACCTAACACTGGTAGGTGCAAATGACGTCCTAATCGGGAAAAATAAGCAAAAATATAGAAATTGGGATGTTTTTTCTACATTGTGACAACCGCACCATGCTTGCACCAATTAGAAATTTTAACATTTTGACAAGTTTATACATATCAAACATCATATTAAAAATATTGATTGTGCAAGGTTGGTGCGATAGTTTATTTTATATATTTCATAGCCAAAAGGAGCAATACAAAGCTGTAATTTCCTGTCCAACTTGAACCTATTCCTCTGACAAAGTTTGATTAAATAATTCTTGTGTCTATAGGAATTTTACTTTCTTGCTTATGAATCACTAATATGTATTTCTAATAATATTTTTGTATCTTTCTGCTAATCTCAATTTCAAAATCTGGTGTTTGAATAGGGCAATCTTTGACTGGTATTAGGATCTGATCCATGATTTTTGAAAGACTGAGAAAAAAAGAAAAAAGAAGGGGGGGTGACGAAATATTCTTAATCTAAAAGATTTTATTGCTTGAATTTACATAAGTGGTGAGAAACACGAAAAATTTTATGAAGCCCAGGTGGTCGTGTGGTCTAGCGCGCCGGTTACAGTGCAGGCAATTTGGTGTGACGATATCTCAGTAGCATGGGTTCGAAACCCGGCTAGGGAAAAAAATAAATGCGAAAGCAAATATAACATTGTTGATGTTTAAACGATTTGTATCTATATATATATATAAAGTACAATGTATATCGTCATGATTATCAAAGAACGATTCAAACATGTACGTCTCTAAGATTTGTAAAGCGGGAGATACCAAGCGAAAATCAAACTAGTCATATTGGCACCAACTTCAATAAAACTAATAATACATATAAGGAATAGAGAAAAAAAAATAAAAATAAAGCAATAAAGGACCTAACACCAAGACCCTCTCTACCACTTTTAGCATTGTTGTATGTCATGTTTGTCAAATATAAAAAAGAAGATGTGGTATGATTGCCAATGAGACAACTATCCACAAAAGACCAAAATGACACAGACATTAACAACTATAGGTCACCGTACTGCCTTCAACAATGAGCAAAACACATACCGCATAGTCAGCTATAAAAGGCCCGGATAAAATATGTAAAACAATTCAAACGAGAAAACTAACGGCCTTATTTATGTAAAAAAATGAACGTAAAACAAATATGTAACACATAAACAAACACCAACCACTGAATTACAGGCTCCTGACTTGGGACAGGCACATACATTGTGAAAGAAGATGTGGTATGATTGCCAATGAGACAACTATCCACAAAAGACCAAAATGACACAGACATTAACAACTATAGGTCACCGTACGGCCTTCATCAATGAGCAAAACCCATACCGCATAGTCAGCTATAAAAGGCCCGGATAAGACAATGTAAAACAATTCAAACGAGAAAACTAACGGCCTTATTTATGTAAAAAAAAATGAACGTAAAACAAATATGTAACACATAAACAAAAAACAAACCACTAAATTACAGGCTCCTGACTTGGGACAGCCACATACATAAATAATGTGGCGGGGTTAAACATGTTAGCGGGATCCCAACCCTCCCCCTAACCTGGAACTACAGTTGTATAACAGTACAACATAAGAACGAACTATAAAAATCAGTTGAAAAAGGCTTAACTCATCAGATGGACAAAAAATACAAAAATACACATGAAAGCGACACATCAATACAAAACTAGACAGTTAATTGCAAATACAAATATTTACGCTTGAATAAATTAAACTTATCGATTGAAATATAACTTTCAGTATTGACAACTTTTCATTGGCATTTCAATGAAAATACATTAAACTGAAAAACAAAAATGTTTTTGAGCAACTATGCAACGACAAAGGATTCAAAATTGACACACGACTTATTTGAAGGTTAAATAGAATATCTACAGTTGAAGATATTTGGCGGAGCATCAAAATTTATAATGTATATTTTATTGCAAACTCATTTGGGAATTCCCGAGTTCGGACCAGGAAGTTTGTCCGCATGGTTAACATGGTTAAGTTTGCAACGTAAATGTTTCTACGCTGTTTAAAAGTCGATAATGATTTGTTTTGAAACAAATTAAAGACTTAGTGTTATAATAGAATTTAATCAGAATTTCATATAGATTTCTAAATCATATAACTTTAGTTTTAAAAAAATGCCAATTCAATTTGGTTGATTTGTTTTCTGCACTGGGTGTAATTATTCCTTGATTCATAAGTTACTAGAACACACCCGCGAAATCGCGGGCATAAACAGCTACCTTGTAAACTGTTGTAGGATGATTTTTTTGTAAAAGATATTATGACTGGAGAATTTCATATAAGGTATCAAAAGCTCTCTCCCTTTTTTCCAAAGTCCGTTATGTGTTTCCTTTTCGTTAAATTCATTTTTTTTCCGTGTTTCTGGCCTTCTACCACAATTATTCTTCCCCTGTGCTACAATGCATTTTTTGGTAAAAGTCAAATTAAATTTAAAAATTGGCACCGCTTCAACATGAAATAAATGAAACTGCTTATAGACCATTATTATTCTAATAAAATGTGCTTCTACATGTTCTAGGACATCAATTCATCAGTGCTTTTCCTTTTGAGAACCCTTTTAACATGCCAATGGTAGGATTTGAATCTCGTATAAATGACTAAGGCTCATTTGAGGGGTGGTCTGAGGGGCCCTGATCCCGAAATCCCTGGCGTAAAAACATGATATCCCGAGGTGCGTATTTCAACGAAATTCATATCACGACATCACGAAATTAAAAAAAAAATATTCCCGCATCCCGTAGAGATCAATCCCGAAATCCTGAGCTTAAAAACACCCGATCCCGACGTCCCGAATAAGTCCTGCCTCCCTCTAATCTCTACCCTACTTTCATTTTGGCCAAATCACTACTTTCACTTTCAACAATAAATTTTTATGCCACATTTATGGGAATTATGTTTTCTAGTCTGTTCGTTCGTTCGTTCGTCCGTCCTTCTGTCTGGCTTCTGGTTAAAGTTTTCACTTTCAACAATAAATTTGTATGCCCCATTTATGGGAATTATGTTTTCTAGCCCTGTTCGTCCATTTGTTCGTTCGTCCGTCCGACTGTCCTGCTTCAGGTTAAAGTTTTTGTCGAGGTAGTTTTTGATGAAGTTGAAGTCCAACCAACTCAAAACTTAGTAAATATGTTCCCTATGATATGATCTTTCTAATTTAAATGCCAAATAAGAGATTTTACCCCATTTCACGGTCCACTAAAAATAGTAAATGATGGTGCCGATGTGGCATCCTTATACTATTGACACATTCTTGTTTCCACACGTTTACTTATTTCAATGTATATGCAACTGGTATGACCCCTTAGATAGTAACTATTTCAGAAAAAAATAGACAGAATACAGAGAGTCTCTGTATATTATAGTAGTATAATCGTAGTTTACAGGTGGATAAACGCGAAAACATAATTGTCTCTAAGGAGGTATAATAGTTTTGGTTCTTGCGATCTAAAAACCATGATATGGAGAACGCTCTGATTGGCCTATTTATTTTTCATTTTTGTAATCTATCATACGATTGGTTGTTCTTGTGCATGTTTAAAACCGGAAGTCTTATCTATGACTAAATATCAGTCTGATTACGGAAATAATATCCGGACACCTATTTTGTCGTTTTTCTCCCAAAATAACTCAATCTGAATAATCATAAGAATGGATGACAAATGCGACTATGCATGTTACCTAAAGAACACAGAGGCATAATGATTCATTTATTGTAAAAGGAAGAGAAGCGACACACACAATGAGGTCTTCTCGTTTAATAGTATAGATACAATGACCATGTTTGGAAATTTTCAGTGCGACAAAAATTTATGTTGCGAATGATCATTTGTGGTCAATTATGTCGCCACAGTGACATATCATACGAAATTTGTGAATAAATGCCTCGACTATTTTAAAAATAAATTTGTCATTAAAATAGTCAAGTTTTATCCAATTTTAGTAGCTAATTGACGGCACATTCTCGTACATTTGAAAGTCAAACTACTAGAAAAAAAAATGAATTTATTAACTTGAATAATGATATTCTTCGATTGAGTTTTTTAAAAACAACTTACTGTCAATTATGCCGTGCTATTACATCACTGTCTTTTGTAAGGGGTGAGTTACTAATAGACATGTATTTCACCACGATACATTCTTTTTGTGCCAGTTCTAAGTCAGAAACTGTAACTCAGTGATTCTCGTTGGTTGGTCAAATTTGTTTTTCGTAAATAATATTGCTGTCAATTAGGCCATTGATTTGAATTGTTCCACTGGTCATAAACATGCGTGAACTATTTGCCACAGGACAAAAAAAAATAATCAATCATCGTTGAATTTTTTTCCAGCTTGCATATATAACGTTATAAAGAGTCATTACCCAAAAACGGTAATATGTTACGCCACTCGAATTCGCACTTGTTCTGTGTTGAATGGTAATAAATATTGTGTATACGTTCTTAGCATTTGGCTGAGACAAAATAAAATTAGAGAGCAGAAACTACATGTATTAATGGGACGTACGTACACGTACGTACTTATGTCGGGCAAGGGTAACACTAAATGCCCCATCTATTGCAGCGGGTCAAAATTCAGACGTTTTTATACTGAAATTGTACATACCCGACCGCTTCCCGACTATACCTACGACCCCTATACGACGAGGGCAATCTGGTCTGGTCGAGATCAGACTGAGATTGAAATGAGTATAGTAGATTTGGTCTAGGTAATCGAGTAAAGATCATATAGAGATCGAGAATTGATAGGAATTATCAGGTATTGTATTCAATTATTGATCGGGTTGGAGTCATGATGGAGTCATTAAGGAGTCGGTAATGGTCGATTTAAGATCGTGTACACTCGGATACCAGTCGCAAACATGCCCGATCAAGAGGTTAACTAAACTAGTGGAAATTTGGACAATCGGGATCAACGAGTTGATCTGATCGGCACTGTGAACCTAGCTATAAGAATAGCTTCAGTAAATATTATCCCGTTACGTGTTTTCTTTGTTGAAATTATAATTATAAACCTTACATAGAATAAGTTTATTCAGTTGCACATATTTATATGATTTATATAATATATGGTTTTCAGTGGTCTTTTTTTAAGTTTGCGAATTAAAATAATTCATAAGTAATCTTTATTTGCCTTGAAAATAGTACACCAAGTAGAATGCGTGCAAATAATTTGCAAAATACAGAATTATAGCTTGTTTATTTGAGGCATAATGAAATATTGACCAGACTAAACATGAACACGTTTTTAACACTGAACAGACACATTTTCTGGAATACATTCTCCTTGAAATTTTTCACAAAAATAGCTGAAATCTGATTGGCTTAGTTTTTCTATGTAAAACTCCTGCATTTCCCTACGGTTATTGGAAGATTCTGAACAATTGGAATATGTTGGACCAATATTATATCCTGTGGTTGACTGTAAATTTGTTACCATCACTGAAATAAAAAAAACATTCAAAAAGAAATTATACGTGTATCTACTGCTTCCTTAGATGCACCCTAATGTAACGATATAATACTTATAATTATGATATCCTTACAAAACATTTCATCAACCATGTATTTCATACAATTTACATGTAATTTTCAATATATAAATATTAAAAATGCACTATCTGGAAACTATGTGTAAGAGTCTTATTGTCTATGCGTAGTGTTATGTGCTTGTTTACTCCTCATGGGCTAGAGGCATATTGGAGGGTTTACATTTTGCCAAGTTGTTACATATTCTTACATCAGACTCAGACTTCTTTTAAACTTAGTTTTACAGTGCAAAGTGATGGCATTTCAATGAATTGAAAAACAAAAATGTTTTTTGAGCAACTATGCAACGACAAAGGATTCAAAATTGACACACGACTTATTTGAAGGTTAAATAGAATATTTACAGTTGAAGATATTTGGCGCAGCATCAAAATTTATAATGTATATTTTATTGCAAACTCATTTGGGAATTCCCGAGTTCGGACCAGGAAGTTTGTCCGCATTGTTAACATGGTTAAGTTTGCAACGTAAATGTTTCTACGCTGTTTAAAAGTCGATAATGATTTGTTTTGAAACAAATTAAAGACTTAGTGTTATAATAGAATTTAATCAGAATTTCATATAGATTTCTAAATCATATAACTTTAGTTTTAAAAAAATGCCAATTCAATTTGGTTGATTTGTTATCTGCACTGGGTGTAATTATTCCTTGATTCATAAGTTACTAGAACACACCCGCGAAATCGCGGGCATAAACAGCTTGTAAACTGTTGTAGGATGATTTTTTTGTAAAAGATATTATGACTGGAGAATTTCATATAAGGTATCAAAAGCTCTCTCCCTTTTTTCCAAAGTCCGTTATGTGTTTCCTTTCCGTTAAATTCATTTTTTTCCGTGTTTCTGGCCTTCTACCACAATTATTCTTCCCCTGTGCTACAATGCATTTTTTGGTAAAAGTCAAATTAAATTTAAAAATTTGCACCGCTTCAACATGAAATAAATGAAACTGCTTATAGACCATTATTATTCTAATAAAATGTGCTTCTACATGTTCTAGGACATCAATCCATCAGTGCTTTTCCTTTTGAGAACCCTATTAACATGCCAATGGTAGGATTTGAATCGCGTATAAATGACTAAGGTTCATTTGAGGGGTGGTCTGAGGGGCCCTGATCCCGAAATCCCGGGCGTAAAAACATGATATCCCGAGGTGCGTATTTCAACGAAATTCATATCACGACATCACGAAATTAAAAAAAAAATATTCCCGCATCCCGTAGAGATCAATCCCGAAATCCCGAGCTTAAAAACACCCGATCCCGACGTCACGAATAAGTCCTGCCTCCCTCTAATCTCTACCCTACTTTCATTTTGGCCAAATCACTACTTTCACTTTCAACAATAAATTTTTATGCCACATTTATGGGAATTATGTATTCTAGTCTGTTCGTTCGTTCGTTCGTCTGTCCTTCTGTCTGGCTTCTGGTTAAAGTTTTCACTTTCAACAATAAATTTGTATGCCCCATTTATGGGAATTATGTTTTCTAGCCCTGTTCGTCCAAATTGTTCGTTCATCCGTCCGACTGTCCTGCTTCAGGTTAAAGTTTTTGTCGAGGTAGTTTTTGATGAAGTTGAAGTCCAACCAACTCAAAACTTAGTAAATATGTTCCCTATGATATGATCTTTCTAATTTAAATGCCAAATAAGAGATTTTATCCCATTTCACGGTCCACTAAACATAGTAAATGATAGTGCCGATGTGGCATCCGTATACTATTGACACATTCTTGTTTCGACACGTTTACTTATTTCAATGTATATTCAACTGGTATGACCCCTTAGATAGTAACTATTTCAGAAAAAAATAGACAGAATACAGAGAGTCTCTGTATATTATAGTAGTATAATCGTAGTTTACAGGTGGATAAACGCGAAAACATAATTGTCTCTAAGGAGGTATAATAGTTTTGGTTCTTGCGATCTAAAAACCATGATATGGAGAACGCTCTGATTTGCCAATTTATTTTTCATTTTTGTAATCTATCATACGATTGGTTGTTCTTGTGCATGTTTAAAACCGGAAGTCTTATCTATGACTAAATGTCAGTCTGATTACGGAAACAATATCCGGACACCTATTTTGTCGTTTTTCTCCCAAAATAACTCAATCTGAATAATCATAAGAATGGATGACAAATGCGACTATGCATGTTACCTAAAGAACACAGAGGCATGATGATTAATTTATTGTAGAAGGAAGAGAAGCGACACACACAATGAGGTCTTCTCGTTTAATAGTATAGATACAATGACCATGTTTGGAAATTTTCAGTGCGACAAAAATTTATGTTGCGAATGATCATTTGTGGTCAATTATGTCGCCACAGTGACATATCATACGAAATTTGTGAATAAATGCCTCAACTATTTTAAAAATAAATTTGTCATTAAAATAGTCAAGTTTTATCCAATTTTAGTAGCTAATTGACGGCACATTCTCGTACATTTGAAAGTCAAACTACTAGAAAAAAAGAATGAATTTATTAACTTGAATAATGATATTCTCCGATTGAGTTTTTTAAAAACAACATACTGTCAATTATGCCGTGCTATTACATCACTGTCTCTTGTAAGGGGTGAGTTACTAATAGACATGTGTTTCACCACGATACATTCTTTTTGTGCCAGTTCTAAGTCAGAAACTGTAACTTAGTGATTCTCGTTGGTTGGTCAAATTTGTTTTTCGTAAATAATATTGCTGTCAATTAGGCCATTGATTTGAATTGTTCCACTGGTCATAAACATGCGTGAACTATTTGCCACAGGACAAAAAAAAAATAATCAATCATCGTTGAATTTTTTTCCAGCTTGCATATATAACGTTATAAAGAGTCATTACCCAAAAACGGTAATATGTGACGCCACTCGAATTCGCACTTGTTCTGTGTTGAATGGTAATAAACATTGTGTATACGTTCTTAGCATTTGGCTGAGACAAAATAAAATTAGAAGCAGAAACTACATGTACTAATGGGACGTACGTACACGTACGTACTTATGTCGGGCAAGGGTAACACTAAATGCCCCATCTATTGCAGCGGGTCAAAATTCAGACGTTTTTATACTGAAATTGTACATACCCGACCGCTTCCCGACTATACCTACGACCCCTATACGACGAGGGCAATCTGGTCTGGTCGAGATCAGACTGAGATTGAAATGAGTATAGTAGATTTGGTCTAGGTAATCGAGTAAAGATCATATAGAGATCGAGAATTGATAGGAATTATCAGGTATTGTATTCAATTATTGATCGGGTTGGAGTCATGATGGAGTCATTAAGGAGTATTTAATGGTAGATTTAAGATCGTGTACACTCGGATACCAGTCGCAAACATGCCCGATCAAGAGGTTAACTAAGCTAGTGGAAATTTGGACAATCGGGATCAACGAGTTGATCTGATCGGCACTGTGAACCTAGCTATAAGAATAGTTTCAGTAAATATTATCCCGTTACGTGTTTTCTTTGTTGAAATTATAATTATAAACCTTACATAGAATAAGTTTATTCAGTTGCACATAATTATATGATTTATATAATATATGGTTTTCAGCGGTCTTTTTTTAAGTTTGCGAATTAAAATAATTCATAAGTAATCTTTATTTGCCTTGAAAATAGTACACCAAGGAGAATGAGTGCAAATAATTTGCAAAATACTGAATTATAGCTTGTTTATTTGAGGCATAATGAAATATTGACCAGACTAAACATGAAAACGTTTTTAACACTGAACAGACACATTTTCTGGAATACATTCTCCTTGAAATTTTTCACAAAAATAGCTGAAATCTGATTGGCTTAGTTTTTCTATGTAAAACTCCTGCATTTCTCTACGGTTATCAGAAGATTCTGAACAATTGGAATATGTTGGACCAATATTATATCCTGTGGTTGACTGTAAATTTGTTACCATCACTGAAATAAAAAAAAACATTCAAAAAGAAATTATATGTGTATCTACTGCTTCCTTAGATGCACCCTAATGTAACGATATAATACTTATAATTATGATATCCTTACAAAACATTTCATCAACCATGCATTTCATACAATTTACATGTAATTTTCAATATATAAATATTAAAAATGCACTATCTGGTTACTATGTGTAAGAGTCTTATTGTCTATGCGTAGTGTTATGTGCTTGTTTACTCCTCATGGGCTAGAGGCATATTGGAGGGTTTACATTTTGCCAAGTTGTTACATATTCTTACATCAGACTCGGACTTCTTTTAAACTTAGTTTTACAGTGCAAAGTGATGTGCGTTTGTTTATTTAATATTGACTAGAGGTAAAGGAGAGGATTGATATCTCACAAAACATAGTTAACCCGCTGCATTATTACATGTACGCCTGTACTACATCAGGAACCACTAGCCTTTATTATTCTAGTGTGTTTGTGTGTTTTAATTAATTTTGCATTTGCATATGTTTTGAAGTTTAGTGAGTCGTCTACTTCTCTGAACTACATGTATTATACACAATTGTTTAGGAGTCGGCTGATGTCCGTTTCCGGTTTCATGATCTTCTCGTAGCATTGAGCACCTATTGGTGGCTTTCGCTATTTTCTGACTTTGTTCATGTTCTTGTATCTTTTTCTCATTTCCCGTTTCCATTCTCAATTCTATTTTTTAGGGTGCAAGTTTATTTTTGACTATATATATTATGGAAGATTTAACCAAATCACAAGTATTTATCTTTTAGTGTCTCAGTCAAAAATGTGTGTATATGTAAGCATGGTAAGAGCCAACTGAAATGAGCCAGAATTTACATGAAACAATTGCCAATGATAAAATTGAGAGTGGAAATGGGACCCGACCAAAGCGCAAAAAATAACCGAAGGCCACCAACTCGTCTTCAAAATAGCGAGATAATCACTCACACAATGGCGTGATTTAGCTCGACCCTAAACAAGCATGTGGACTAGTTCAGAGATAAAGGAGTCGATACTAAACTCCTAAACATATAAGAGAACTAAAATCAAAAATCATACAAGACTAACAAAGGCCAGAGGATCTGAGTTGGGACATGCGCAAACATGCGGAGGGAATAAAAATATTCACTGGGATCTGAACCCTTTTACGATGAATTCAACTAAACAAACATGAGGAAATATCTTTTAATATCAAATTTGTGAATTGAATAAATGATTTATTTATCGTCCATTCTAACATTTTACCTGAACAGTCCGGAATTGTATTTGTAGGCGTCCATGATCCAGAAGCTCCGCAAACATAAAAGTCATCTATTATAACACCACGTGGTACTGTGTAAGATTCCTTACAGAAAAATGTACAAAACTGGCCATAATCAGTTCTCCAGTTGTTGCAAATTAAAGCTCCGTTTGCCGGAACATTAATTGGATGACAGGGGTTTGCTGAAATAAATACAGGAACAAAATAATCTTTAATGGTGAGAAGAACATTGTATGCAATGTCTTCATATACTTGAAAGTAATAAAGATTTGTCATTCATCAGATTAATAACATATGTTAAATACGCATTTGAAAGTTCAAATCTATTTATATAAATAAAACAGTTCAACAGATAATATTTGAAAATATAATGATTACAAAATATTCGAGTGAATCGACATGAACTAATTTGTTTGGTTTGTAACCCACATTGTTGAAAGAGTTTTCAGTTTTGTTTTCGATTTTTCATTTCATTGAATATAAATGCACCATTTTATAATTTTCCACTTAAGTGCTAAGCTGTAAAATAACTAAACATTCGAGAGAAAGGTTTCTACAGAAAACTCACGCCTTAAACTGATACCAAACAAGCAGTTTGTACTTAAACCGTTCGATGGCTTTACTGCTGAGTAACTGACATTAAAATCTCCCCATGGAAATGTGAACTCATTGGTAATGTAGTTGCTTGTGATGTCTATCGGGAAATTATGTGGATCAGAGAACGAAGGTATCTGCCATTCTACTAAATCTGTTAGTGTTGATGTTGTAATATACTTTTCACTAGAACAGTTTGTCATAACTGGTGGCTGTATATCTGGAAAAATATATTTGTCGAATTATGTTGATGTGGAGTACACTAAAACAGAAATATTGTAAACAAATTACAAGAGTTATATCACTATAAAATGTATTCATTGAGAACCTAGGTAAACTGACGAACAATATGTTTTGCTGGTCAGGACTACGTAGATTTTTTGCTTCTTTTACTTTTACCATACAACATTTAGTCAGAACATATTGTGATGCACGACCAAATGGTTTAATCCAAACCAATTTAACTTTAATTTCAAGTTAGGCTATCTAGTTCCTTTGGTGCTCGTTATTGTTTTTATGTTTTTTTTCCCGGAAGAGTTGAATGTAACCTTACCAGTATCACAGTTTTTGCCAGACCAACCATTAGAACATGTACATTGATAATCATCAGGTATGTTTGTACAACTTGCTCCATTCTTACATGGACCACTCGAACAAGAGTTATAATCTGAAATGAAGAAAAACTGCAGCACAGAATAGACGCTGATCTGAAATCAAGTATCATTCCACAAAATCAGTTTTGATAATAAAAGCAGACATTAGTTCAACGTTTCGGCAATTTTTAAAATTATCGGTTAAATTACATTTATCTATATATCATTAAGGATCTGTGATTTACTGGTGTGTAGCTTCTCAGATGTTGAACCTCAAAATTTGTTTTTGGTTTCACTTTTTTTTACCTTCATTTTAATTTGGTTTCACTACTGTTTCTGTGTGAAGTTGGTGTTGTTTTATCTTAATTTTCTGTGTTATGGTCTGTAGACTGTTCTTCTCTTTTCGGTGTTTTTCATCATTTGGACACAGCGTATTTTTTTTACTTAGAATTGTTTGCACTTCCAATGTTAGATTCGAGGTGATTTTGATCTTATAATACAGCGTAATATGCATATATTTGTTGTTAAGGAATTTCATGCGTCGTTGGTTAATTGAATCTATTAAAATCAAATATCATATCATACTATTACTGTATTTTGATGAATTGCATCACCCTTTGGAAAATGATTCTGAGACAAACATATTATCATACATGTAAACAAAAATTCCTTTAATAGCTATTGCTAACCTTTCTTATAATTTGCATGAACGTTTTAAGGTCGCTATACATAACTATGGTTTTGCCTTAGGCTGCACGTGTCGTTTTATGCTGTTCATCAATTTCAATTTCAACAATTTCCCCAGGTTAAGAATGTTTGCTTGTTATGTTTTTTGAATTTTTGTCAGATTTTGGAAATCCTCTGGTTTTATCCATTTGAATGCTTTAAAAAAAAACTTGCCAACTACCCCTCATTTTTCTTTTTATATTTTTTTTACATGTATAATTATATAGTCATCTGTAAAAGTCTTATAAAATCTTTGTTATTTTTTAATAATTTTTGAGAACTTTAACTTGTAATAGATAACTCTATGAAAAGTCAAGAGATAACATTTTCCCGCCAAAATTTCAATGGCTAATATCTCGAAAACAAGTACACTGACCTATAATTTTTATTCGCTCTTTTGGTTCCTATATTAGAACCCTATCAATATATTCTGGTGTTGTGAAAAGCTTGTTATTTTGAAACTGAGTAGCGAACCTCCTTAATTACTCTGTTTTATTCAAGTTTGAAATTTACATAGAAACCGTACCAACATAATACTTTCATAGAATTATAACTCGTTTTATTTGTAAGAAGGTAAAACATGTTGTACCATGACTTGCTATTTTAGTTGGTAAAATTAAGTTTACTCACATGCACATCTTGGTTTTGTTCCACTCCATATTGCGTTCAGTTGGCATTTTCTATTAGATGATCCGTCCACCAACAGATATCCACTATGACAGGTGTATGTTACAGTGCTACCATAGGTGAAGGTACCTCCATTTAAGTTACCATTTGATATAGATCCAGGATTTCCACAGTTTACCTCTACAAGGAGCACAAAGTTTTTATTTTCTTCGTTTTATCTCCTTTAGTTAGTGATATCATCTTACTTTAAAGTTTGGCTAATTTATTTTCAAAATATGGCATGGACTGTCTAATTGGTGTGTGTAGATCAATTAAGTAGGCGAAAGAATGTCGAAATGATTAATTTATTGATCGATTGATTGATTTTAATTTTTTTGCGAAACTTAGCTTAACATATTGATTGAATGCGACCAGTAGTTTAATTCTTTTGTTTAAGATTGCTTTGTACAGATTTATAAGAGGTATTCTAGTAACAATGTGGACAACCGCAATACTTATGCTAATAATACTACTGAATCATTCACCTTTAAATTGTTTGTCATCGGCTATCCAAAACAATGAGTTTACGCTCACTCAGTCTGTCAGAGGCCTTCCAGTGAAGATTTAATTAGAATAAAAGTGTAAAGTTCATGCATTGTCCAAAACAAATTATTTTATTTCACCAAAACCTGGAAACAAACTTTTTTTCCAAAAAAAAAACAATAGCCCCCCCCCCCCCCCCGAAAATCAAATGGTTGCTGCCTAAGTGGGCATTACAGACCGTATGTTCACCTAATCTGACCCAGTGAATTGATAACCTGAGCGTCCAAAGAAATGGTCCCTTCCACACTGTTATAAAAACGATTGTATTTCCCCTTGAAACATATGATTGTCTTAAGTAAATGACAATTCAATAGTATAAAAAGGAAAATCACAAAAAATACTGAACTACGAGGAAAATTCAAAACGGAAAGTCCCTAATCAAATGCCAAAATCAAAGGATAAAACACATCAAACGAATGGACAACAACTGTCTTATTCCTGACTTGGTACAGGCATTTTCAAATGTAGAAAATGGTGGATTGAACCTGGTTTTATGGCGCTAAATTTCTCACTTTTTATGACAGTCGCATCAAATTCCGTTATTTTTACAACGATGCGTGAACCAAACCACAGGTATTTGGGGCATGGACCCCCCTTTTTTGGACCTCACTAAAAAAGAAATTGTTTGGTGTTTTTTTTAATTTATTTTCAATTTTCTACAATGTATAAACATATAGCAAGTCTCAACAATCCATTGCTAGTCGATTGCAATAACTTTTTTACTATCCATACGAGCCCCAAGTGAAGTTCTTTACTATCCATACGAGCCCCAAGTGAAGTTCTTTTTTCACTTGGGGCTCGTATGGATAGTAAAAAAGTTATTGCAATCGACTAGCAATGGATTGTTGAGACTTGATATATGTTTATACATTGTAGAAAATTGAAAATAAATTAAAAAAAACACCAAACAATTTCTTTTTTAGTGAGGTCCAAAAAAGGGGGGTCCATGCCCCAAATACCTGTGAACCAAACAGACATAATCGGTAAAATAGTCAAAATATGGTTACAGCAGTCATCACTGTGTTACAATCTTAAGACAAACAAACATATACAAAAAACACAAAAAAGCTATCAAATTAAAAAACACATTCCGTGTTTCGCATGTTGGGCGTCAGAAAATGCAAACGTCACAAAAAAGAAATTTTGTCGTTCAATGTCTATACAAAACAATTATTATTTCACATGGAGAATGGTCGTATGCTTGGTTATAAAATCAAAAGTTATGTTAGAATTATTTACAGAAACAGACCGAGATTAAAAAATTATCCAGCAGTTCTTTAGAATGTTTAAGAATCCATATATGGCTAATACTACTTCGCGAATGAGATAATTTTGTCGTTTGTCGTTCACAGTATTATCAAATTTATAATAAACAGTAATGACATATAATAGAACAATGCCATAATGCCAGGATCTTTAAAAGCACAGAGTAATGTTATAAGAAACAAGGAACACAAAAGTCGCATATACAAAACACACCAGCAAAAATGAAAGATAATACAAACACATTGAAGGGATGTATAAGTACCGAGCCACGTCAAATGGACATCACATAAAACAGACCAAACAGTAAAAGTAATATTAATAATTGAACAAAGACAAATAAAAGAACAATATAACACGTAGTTAAGATTTTAAACAACGTCAGTACGCAGAATCTATACATCAAGACCACCATGTATTATTTGTAAAGTTGATACGGAATATTTATCAACAAGGTCTTGATATCTTCCGATGAACTTTTTTTTAGAAAAAGGACAAGACGTTCTTTGACATACCCCTGGTTCATCAACTTTCTGCTCAGACACTGGTGACGTTTTAAAAAGTCTGTGTAGGAGCTGCAAGCTCTTGAATATCGAATAAGTTTGGAAATGTATATCCCATATGCAGGTGAAGTTTGTATATTGCTACTAAGGTGGGGGAATTTATAATTTCAAAATTAAAATCGTCTCGTTTGTCATAGATTATGGTACTGAGATGACTGTGTATGTCAAATTCGAGATATAAGTCTAAAAATTAGTACACCTTTGTAACTGATTTCATAGGCGGATTTAGGGGGACCAGGGGGCCCGGCCCCCCCACCCTTTTTGGGAAAAAATTTGGTTGCTTATATAGGGAATCACTGACGCGTGACTGGAGCGGGCCCCCTCTTGAGTCAGTCACTGGGTCCCCACTTATGAAAATTTCTAGATCCGCCACTGGATTTGGACATATCAGACTGATCATATTCTAATCATATTTATCTTTATACTCATTTTATTTATTTTCGGGGAACTCGAATTCCATTATGTTGGAGACTATTCCTACAAATAGACTTTCACTTGAAATAATTGACCAATTCTTACGTAATCCACAGCATGTTCCATAAAATCCTGTTACACAGCTACAATAGTAGCTATTCGATGTTCCTCCGTTATGACAAAAAGCATTACATCTTGAGTAGTCCCATCCCATGTCGTTGGTAGCGCATGTGTTGAATTCGAAGACACATCCGGGCATGTTGGTATACAGCCAAACTTTTCTAGACCGTCTACGTTCACCATTACATTCGCTGTCACAATCTCCCCATGCTTCCCACTCCTCCCATCTACAGCCACATTGATCCCACTGTGAGGTAATTCCACATTCTGTAGAACTAAATATCGAGAAAAGCGCAAACAGCAGCAATGGAATGGAGCTCTGCCGGGAGGAAAATAGAATCATACATTGAAAAACTTGATATAAATATATACAATTTTATATTTTCGTACTCTTAATTCGAACCCCAATATACGTAAACGGAATTCAAATCAGACAGATCGAAATCGGCTGACTCACTTTTTTTTTCAATTTGGAGAACCAAAATGTTAAACATACAAGAAAAGATTTTTTTATTTTCTGTTTGACAAACATACAACCAGACTAATTATTTATCAATCATTGCTCTATCTTGTAAATAGCGAATCTTAATTTTCCTATAACTTAACTGTATTTCTATGTATTTATTACAAAATACCATTGTTTTAAAACGATAATGAATAAAATAGTTACTTACCATTATCCGTTTTCGAATACACATTTAACAAACCATTGGTGTATTTTGAAATTTTAAATACCAGTATCGTACATTTTTACTTACTTGCGTATATGCTATTTAAATATCATTGAGACTTCATGCGTAACATTACTTCCTCATGTGGGAAATCGATCATTATATTCGACCATTGTTGCGGGTGTTTAATGGTAAGGTAATTTTGAAAATATTATTTATCCCTTCAATCTGTTTAGTACTTACTTATTCATGTTATTCTAGTATCGTAATTTGAAAATAATAAATTACTATTAAAAATATGTTTGTTAATGTATAGTAATTTTTTGTTGATGTAAATATTAACGCACTTCGTAATGATTCTTCTATGAAATGTAGATAGAAAATTAAAAAAAAGTGCTACTACAACACTCGCTAGAAATAAAATAATATTGCTGAACATTTGTATTTGAAAATTGTTCAATGCAAATGTTTCGATCATATTATATGATATTACCATCGACAAATAGTTGCTTATATGCTTCTACAATCTTTTGCCAGATTTTGAGAGCATAGTCGAAGCACCAATCTCAATTTGAGGAGCTGGTCCAAAAATGGTATTGAAAGACGGATTATTCCCTTTTTTGTTAATTCTTAGGTAATTGTCAACACATATCAGAAGGAAGGGGAATGAACCTTCAAGACCTTTGTCTTCTACCTTTGTTTTTTGATATTTAATTTCAGGACAATTAGCAATTATTATATAAGTTACAGTACAACAGTATGACGACGTTAACATGGTTGAAGATTGCATTTGCTATTGTTTCTTTTTTTACCGTAAATGTGTTTGGAGAAAACGAGAAAAATGTAAGTATATGATATTAAGTATTTACATATGTAATCAATATTACAAATCAGAATTTATACATTTTAAACAATCTAAGACCAGGTCACCTGGATAATGAATGAATTAATTCAAACACAAAATTTAAAAACAAATTTTGTTATATTGAAAAAATGAAATACAAAGACTTTTTAAATAAACTACAAATAGTTATGTATTGTAGCGTATTGTATATATTATTACCGATATGATTTGTTTCATTCCTTCGTTATAAAAATATAAGCAACAACTAAATTTAAAATTTGGCTGATTAATAGTCATATTATTTATTCAACAATTTTTGAAAAGCAAAATCAAAACACCAAACACATCTAACGAATGAATAACAACTGACATATGTCTTATTTAGAACATGATTGACAAAAAAATAGAAAGAAAAAAAAGTAAATACAAAACATTTTTTAGCTGCTGGGATTCATAACAGCTCAATGAAATATTTGAATAAATCACTGCAAATTGAATAAGGTCATGATGACATCCAAAGCATTTCCATATTGAACGAAATGTCATTGACAATAGACGAAATTTTCTTCATTATTTTTAATTTTCGGTTTTCATATTTGCATCTACCGATGACTATTGAAACCTCTGACATTTTTTATGATCAATAGGAACATTTAATACATTTGAATATGTTCACCATGCAATCTGTAAAATAACAAAATAGCAACAATTGTGTTAAAGGGAAAGAGGGTGAGTTGTTCAATCTTGTTGAAGAATAATCGAGGAATAATATTTGCGGGAACACGTGTTTTTATATGACCAAGTTCCACGCAACGCTTCAAAGCATATTATTTCGTATGTTTTGATAGATGATTTGAATGACAAACTGTAAACAATTGACTGACTTCATTAAAAAACAATATACAAATAAATGTATTTTCAATGCAATACATTTTCATAATATAGTTTATGAAAACCATGTTTTATTATTTCATACAAATACAAATGAATACAAAAGCAACCTACATTTAAAAATCAAAATGATAATAGACTGGTCTCGTTCTTAATCTTATAATTGACATGAATTGTGATGTTTACTATTGTAGTAAATCTACGTTCGATTCAGACATACAATTTATTTTATTACTGTGTGTTTGGAAGAAATAACAAACGCATCATCAAAAATGTTTCAACACAATTACGATGACATCCAAATAAAAAGCAAAATTATGTATCAGGTCTTATCACGAACATGACGAAAAACCCAAGACAAATTCAATGCTACAAAGACAGTTGGTATCTTTAACCCCTTTTTAAAATTATATTTTTCTAGATCTGGAAAACTAAAAGATTGAAACAAATTACCCGAACCAATAGCCTGCAGAATCACTACTGACAAATGAAAAACAACCAGAGATTTTCAATGCGTTTCATTCATACTTCTCAATACATTTTTTTTGTACTTCCTTTGATATGATACAATATCAGAAAATATCCCGTATGTCCCTTAATAGAACATGTTTACGTTTAATTCTATAGCATCCCGTATTTGCTATGACTGAACATTTTCATTTGTATGTTTATATTGTCCTGCACCTACATTGACAGATAATGTTTAACTATTTTTTTAATTTTTTGTCGTATTTGCCTTGATGGAACATTTTTAAGTGTATTTTCATAGTGAACCCGTTTCTGTTTGTCTTGATAGAACATTTCATATGTATGTTAACGGTTTCGGTATCTGTCTTGATATAACATTTGAAAGTGTTTATTTAAAGTGTATCGTATTTGTCTTGCCAGAACATTATCATGTGTATTTTTACAGTGTTCCGTATATGTCTTTACTGAACATTTTCATCTGTTTGTTTTATATTGTCTCGTATCTGTTTTGACCAGAAATTATCATGTGTATTTTTACAGTGTCCCGTTTCTGCATTGACAGACCATTTTCATGTTCGACAAGCTTATCCTGACGTAAAAGATTTTATTCCTCATGGAACCACATTGACAGTTAAATGCAAATCTACAAGAGAATTTTCCTGGGCATTTTGCCAGAGCGGTCAATGGACAGTAGAAGATAAAGACTGTAAGCATACAATTATTTATAATTATTTACAAAAACGAGTTAATTCAGCGAGACATGAAGCGATCGTTTGCCAATTTGTTTTCTAGATTCAATTGATGTCAATTTATTTTTGGGTATTGCGTAAGCAAACTGTTATCTATAAGATAAAGAAAAAGAGGAACGAAAGATACCAGAGGGACCTTCAGACAAAAGTAAATTTAACCGACAACGCCCTGGCTAATAATGAAAAAGACAAATAATAGTACTCAGGTCACAACATAGAAAAATAAAAGATATGCAACACGAATACAACCAAAAACTGGGGTGATCTCAGGGGCTCCTGAAGTGTTAGCAGATCCTGCTACACATGTGTACCCTTCGTGTTGATCATGTGATTACATAACCGGTAAACAGTTTAATTCGGTAGGTCACATTCGTGAAAAAGGAACGGGATTTTAGTTACGATGTAATAAACATATCCGATATCATCTGTTAAACTGATATTCTGGAACGGTCAACCAACTCGTGATGGCGTCCGTAAAATTTACGAAGAGCTGATTTCAACTTCACCTTTTGGAACTTTTGGCTTAATAGCTTCTTTGTGAGCAGCAACTCTCTATCAAACCTGCGATCGCAAAATGTTCGTTTTGCAATATAATCACTTCTTAATCTAGACTAGTGTTGCAGCGCTTGTTAAAGATGTTATTTATTTTTTACATGCAATAGATTTCAGATTTAATTGTTATACTAAAAACATTTTAATACCTTTTTGACTTTCCGATTGGATTTTCCCCTCAGTATTTTTGTGATTTTACTTCTTGAGAACAATTTGCATTTCATGTTCCTTTAATTCAGGAAATGGTAACACATAAAGGTGAACTAAATATTTAATTAATTTATAGATAAATCAGCCATTAACTTTCAGTTTTTTTTAATTGATGAACCATCAATTTGTTCTGTTTTTAGGTTCTTCAACAATTACCAAAGAACTAGCAAAACCTTTAAAAAGAAGAAAACGTGGATGGTTTCGACGAATTGTCAGAGCCGTAGGAAAATTTGTTTGCAGTATATTCAGTTGTCCTAGACCAAGACCACGTTAGTTCATTGCTAATTATATATTAATATCTTTTAATATATTTTTTTTATTTTAGAAAAGTACCTGTGATTTTAGATTTTGCTTGTTTAACATCATAAAAATTATAGTATCATGTTTTCAAATCGATTGAAAGTTGACTGTAATTAAGATATAAATTTTAATTGAATATACAATTTGTGACGCTTTCGCAATATCAAAATCTGTCACCTGGCCTTTCAGTCATACAATTTGGAGCACTTGATCTTACTCAGACTCAGAAGTCAGCAACTCAGAATATTGGATATGGTTTTTTTCGAGCACAAATTTGTAATACTAGTTCGAAGTACAGTTTAATCAACGAGACTCGAGGGAAGGATGGCATAACATAAAATATTAATCCAAATACTCATTATGAATACGTCACTGACATAGTAAACGATTAATAAAACATTTTGTTCCAGTACAATGCATTTTTAACCGATAGGCGACTATGTGCTATATATAATTATAGATTTCATCACTGCAACAAGTATGTTACGGTATTACTCCACTAAATACTGTTAAATTTAAATATTTAAAGCGAGAGGCTTGCCGAGGATTTTAAATAACTAAAATTTAACTGTTGATAGTGAATAAATATCATAATACACGAGTTTAAGTTGTAGAATCGGTTTCTCTAATGATAGTTATCCTTCCTTTACAAAGGTTTGCAGAAAGTTGTGTTCTTTATATATGACGTTATCAGATATGGTCACCTTTTTTATATTTTTTTCAGGACGTTATAATAGGAAATTCAGAAGAAATAAAAAATAATCAACCCCTCAAGAAATGTGAAAATAGCATAAAAATGAGAAAAAGCCATGTATAACTTTTAGAATGCTTTTTATTTTTCAAGGAGATACAACTTCACCACAGATAAGTAATTGTCCACCTGACAGAACAGTTAATGCTATACCAATACAGCATCATGCATTTGTTGATTGGACACCCCCTACAGCATGGGATAACAGAGACGGACAAATTAGGTACTATCAAACAATCTGGACGAACCTATACATTGTTTTTCTTTGTTATGATTACCTTATGTCGAATATTATTTTATCTTCAATTTAATAAATTCTTATTCGATTCCGGCCAGTAGGTTCTTTCGTCTATATCTTTGTTTGTTTATTGAATACAAGTAAATGAAATGCATGGTTCCGTCGTTTAAACAAAAAATAAGGTTTCTATCATAACTTTTACAGTTATTGGTTGATATAAGTTAAGATTTCGCATGTTTTGTTAGTTCTATCATAAATAGAAAATATGCAGATTTGTCTGAATTTTACAGCATTCATATAAATGGTCCTTACTTTCCTGGTGGTCCATTCTTTGAACGAGATGGTAGACCCACTACTGTTGGTTATTATGCACGAGATCAAGCAGGAAACATGGCAACATGCAACTTCAATATCTATGTAAAAGGTAAACAATTATTATATGTACAAGATCGAAAAAGCGACAATGGCATGTACACAAAACATAATTTGGTAATGAAAATGGTAATTAAATTATCTAACCAACTGTTTACCAAAAAAAAAGACAGAAAGACAGAATATATCACGTGTATAGCAAAGTACTGAGTTATATATATATATATATAGATAGTTCTAAACGTTTGACTTTCTAAAACTTATTTTCGAAAGAGTGAAACAAAATGGCCAAATGTTTTTTCATAAAAGATACCAATGTATTGTATCATGATTTGGAAAAGACATATTAGACTTTGTATAAAAACCTTTGATGTAAAGTAAACATATTGGGTTCGTTTGGTGGGTTTGTTTTCAACAGATTTCGGCATACATTTAGGAACAAATGTGCTACATTTTTTCTGAGATGAAAGTGATGATAGAAGGGGGAAAGTTTTTATTGTCACTTAATAATTTCTGTCTTTAATGGATATAGTAATGAATTATCTCACAAAAGATTTTGCAAATAATTAGTCATTGAATATGTGAGTACTTCACAAAACTAATAATGTTTCTAAATGTAGTTAAATCTGTCTTGTTTTCACACGTATTGTAAATTGTCATAAATTAACACAGATACCATTAAAATATCGGAATTTTCGAATTTATATTTTAATCTGTCTAACGAACCAAGTGTTGCACATTTACAGTTGTACGGTGTCCAGTGCGTTCGGGTAGCATACCAGATGGTTATAGAGTCTGTCATCCGAGCAGCGATATGGTTTTGGGAACAGTCTGTTGGTATGGCTGTTACCAAGGACATACATTGAAAGGAGCACCATCAAGAATAGAATGTCTAGAAATAGGTCAATGGTCAAGTCAAAGTGAACCATATTGTGAAAGTAAGAGTCATTCAGGAATTTAAGACATATTCAGGAAAACACTATTTGTAGTTCATTTCGGATCCTTCCATGTTTTTTTGTGTAAATAGGTAAAATATATATCTCACATACTGTTTCCAGACCAAAAATGCATTTCTGTATTATATATTAAAAATTTTCTGTTGTAAAATATAACAGAAATATTAAATGCTGAAAAAGAGAGACTATAAACAAAATATTGTGTACATATTAAATATGTGGAGCTAATTATAATTGATAATGATTCTATAATCTTAGGATGCTTGCATACAGCATCGTCTGATTTTATATGCAACGAAAGTATATTACGGCATCAAATGATTTGTTGATTTGTATTACAGTCCATATAAGATCAGCATGTGTATGGATTGAACAGCTACAGTAAAAACATGTATGAAGACCTGTTGGTGACCTTCTGCTGTTGTTTTTTTCTATGGTCGGGTTGTTGTCTCTTTGGCACATTCCCCATTTCCATTCTCAATTTTATATGTATTAAATTAATTAATTATCAAATGTTATTCATTGCTTACAGAAAAACAGTGTTCAGCAATTGTACAACGTGGCCAGCTTAGTTATTCGTGCACAGCAGATTTTTACTTCCGATCTATTTGTACATATGGATGTGATGCAGGATTCGATATTCCTATAAATCAGAGGAGAACTAAAGTTTGTTTGGCGTCCGGAACATGGAACGGATACGATCCGGATTGTATTGGTAAATGTTTTAATTTTTAATTTTACTTCACTGCATTTTGGAAAACGATTCGATTTTTTAACATTTGATAGTCAATGATCATTTATTTTAAACTATTTTATTTTAGAAAAATTAGACATGGCCACATTGGTTTGACTGATTTAAGAAGAATGATCTGAAAAAGCATAGATTAAATTCAAATTCATTACAAAATAATCACATCACTTACAATCTTTTTCTTGATGCAGACAATGTATAAGTATCAAGTTGAAACTTAGGATGTTTAGGTATACTACTTTTGTCAAACATAGACCTGGGTTTCTTCTCCAAGGTCCTCGTTTTACTTTGCATGAATGTAGATTTGTTTGCAGAAATAAAAAAAAACCTGTATAAACACCTATCGAACCATTGCTTATCTTACTTTTTCTTAAGTTCGTACCGTTAAGTTTTAATCGCCGTTAAAGAATTTTCATTGTATATAAATTTTAAAATACAAACAAGACGAAAATATAACCTTTGTTTCATTATACCAACGTCAAGAGTATAAACATGAAAGCTACGTTCTCATAAATTTTAATTAAATTCAATTTTTATCTTTCATAGACGTTGAACCACCTTCCTTTGAACAATGTCCAAATACCTTAATGTTCTATCCTGGGGATAACAAAGACACTGCCTTTATCTCCTGGGACAAACCAGTAGTTAAAGACAACAAGGACAAGGGATTGGAACCAGCACAAGTATCAGGTCCACCACCAGCCTCCGAACAAGCAGTTAACACGTATGATGTAAAGTATACAGTTCAAGATTCAGCAGGCAATGAAGGATCGGAGTGTTCATTCGTCATTGTTATAAAACGTAAGAAAAAAATCATACTTTAACTTTGTTTCACTTTGTTATATAATATATGTGTTTTAGACAAGTTGATCCGTGAATCTATCAAGGATTTCTTCATCGAAATTGAAATATGTATATATCGATTAGCATTTTGTCAAAGAAATAAATGAAACAATCTCTTGTTTTTCTCCTCACAATTTTACTTAACTACAATTAATCATTACTAGTAATAATATTACATTTACTGTTTGAAATTAAAACAATTTTGATTACTGATTATTCTCAAAAGAATTTTGATTTGAGTTACTAGTAAAAACCAAAATGTTCGTAGTCATGATGGAGAACCTGTTTATCTATGACATGTGTAAACTATAGCGCCAAAGATGTGACTTTTTTAAGTTGTAGACTGCTAGGGGTGATCATACATTGTCAATGAAAACCTTTTTATGCCTAACACAAGCTAACCATTGATACTCAAAGCTAAACATGTATACATGTAGCACAAACAAAACATGAAATTCATATTTAGACTTTCCTTTAAAATTTATACAAAACAAAACTTTGATCGACTTGCTTGCTATATTTGCTTGGATGCTGGCATACAATAGGTAGGCGGAGTTTCAGTCTGTGTAATATGCAATGTATACTGGGATTTGATTGCACAATAAAAATTGACATACAATGTGGAACTTAAGCTTGAAATGGAGTTACTGCTCATTGTCCAATCACATTCCAGTGTATAGTAAACAGACTGAAACCGACTACATATCTGTTGGTTACAAACATTCATTCACACATAGAAAGCAAGTTGGTCAAATGTTTGCTTTGTATATCCTTTTATAGGAAAGCTGTAATGTTAAGGTTTTGCTTCAGGGGTTGGGATTGCAAAGAGTTACTTCTAAATTACTTTTAATAATAATTTTTAATAAAATAATTTCCCCTGTTAGTCCCAACAACCCAAACGATCTGTTGTACCACAAAACAACCACTTATATCACGTAAAATTTGTATAAATCTCCAGTGTAAGACTACATTGAACACAAACAACCTTTGACTGTACGATACCAACAACGATTCATAGCATGGTACGTTCCAATCTCTTGAATGATTCCTATTTCACTTAATCATTTGTTACTTTAATTTTCACGGATGTTTATTCTGCATACTAGTATTCACACGATAGACTTTAATTCAATATTGTTTATTACAGAACTGAGATGTCCTAAGTTATATCCACTTCCTTATATGAAGTTAAACTGTACAGGTACAAGGCGTGGTTCTGAATGTTCTTTTTATTGTCAAGATAACTCGGTTTTAGTCGGTAAAAGAAACACCTTCTGCACAAGAAATGGAGAAGATCTTTATGCAAAATGGGCGATGGATTTCCAGCCTTTCTGTGAATGTAAGATTTCATCTTTTGTTTTCTATCATATTATAAAAAGGAACAATATTTTGTTGTAAAAGGTGATTTTACCGGGTAATCTTACTAAATTGACAATCTCAATGATAATACACAAGACAGTTATGCATCTATTGTATTTGATATAAAGATATTCAAACCTAATGAAGAGGGTAAGCAAGCATTATTTATTTCTGCTTATTCAAGTTTTTTCGAAATAACATATACTGGAAATTAGTTCGAAAATAAATTTCAAATTTCAGTATCTAATGGATGTCCTGATCTTACGCCACCGGATAATGGGGCCATTGCATGTGATGCATGGGTTGGCGGACGATATTGCCACCCCTTGTGTTCTGAAGGATATTCTGTTCTTGCTCCGTTACCAAATTTCTTGATTTGCCAAGATAATGGAATTTGGACAAACCATGACAGACTGAAGAACTGTTTTGGTAAGTAGGCCTTCTCAGAAGGCAACATTCTATCAACGGATTAAAATCATATAAGGTCAGGTTAATTTTCAATCGGAAACCGTAAAAAAATATTACAAAATTACCATACTCTTATGAAAATTAAAAATAGAGGAATTCCTTTAACATGACGAAATCAAACAAAGAAAAACAACTGTCATATTTTTGACTCGGTATAGTTTTTTCGAGGAAAATGGTAAATTTAAACCTGATTTCATATCCACTTGTTTAGTGTTCAATTTTATTCACAATACCCTAGTTTTACATGAATTTTTAACTGAATATATTGGACATATATGGTACATGTACATTAAAAAGTAATCTAAAATGACGACATATTATCGTCAACCAGTATAATCACAATATATCTACCTTTAGCGCAAACGCAGTAATGCACAAAAACGGCTGTTCCGCGCTACGACCAACTTATTTATTCTACCAGATATTCCCAATTTTCGTCATCAAAACCCCCAGTTTACGTAGGGCAACATTCAGATACAATATATTTATCTCTTTTCTACAGCCCAAAAAAATCAGTCCATTTTTATTTATTTTTCATGGTAAAATTTCATTAAACGAAAACAGTATCGTATGTAAAGGTCTTTCACGGTTAACAACATTACCGAATATGTCCTATTAGAATCGAAATAATTCATGGCAATCGTAGATTTGTTTTCATTTAATCATGAGTTGGGCATTTAGATCTGTATTTTACCCCTCGCTTACGCTCAGGGTAAAATAATCGAATATAAATGCCCAACCCTTGGTTAAATGAAAACAAATCTACGAATGCCATGAATTATTTCTAAATTATTCGTTAAACTATACTAAACATTGATCATTTTCGCAGATACATCTAACTCCAGGCGTAGATATGTTACTATGGAAGCTGAATTCTATTTTACGGGAAACTGCAACGATCCAGCAATTCAGGCTGAAATAAAGAAAAAATATATGACTGCCATAACAAATTCAGATTCCTTTCTAGTAAAGAAAATGTGCATGACTCCTGAATGCAATATTGGAAATGTGAAGGTATCTATAATACTAAAATTACGAGGTCCAATTTGTCAGCCGTCATCACGTAAAAACGACGAATCACAGAATTCAACTTTATATATAACTAATATAGTACAAAGGTGTAGATTAAAAATTACACCACTCCAGGCCCTTTTGTTTTCCACGTATTTAATATTGCCAATAATTAAGAAGTTCCGGGTCGAGTCCGCTACCGATACCAATAGTATATTCACCTGTTACCTATTACCTTATCTGTACGTTCCGCATCTGACAGGCGCACCACCAAACGTTGTATTCATGACTAATATGCTATATACACGGGTCATAACCACAGGGTTAATTTGACACTACTAAATTGTAAAATTGTTACCTATTGTAGTATTTTAATCAGTAAGACTTTCTAAGATAACAATACGAATACTAAAAATCTGGACTAAAAATAAGGCGTATAGGTACAGTTTTCAATTTGTTAGTGGACATGACGTAAAACAGCAAAGCAAAGAATTCAACTGTATTTATAACTTATATAGGACAATGCTGTTGATTAAAAAATACTCCATTCCAGGACCTTTTGTTATCCAAATAATTAATATTACCAATAACTGATAAGTTCCAGTTCAACGGGTTCAAACAGAAAGACTTGAAAGCAGAGAAAAACTGTGTATCTTATAATCGACATTACTTTATCAGATGACAATACTAATACTAAAATAAGGCTTGCGCATAATTATATATACTTTAATTCAGTCACGGACCCGTGATATCACGGGTGTGTTCTAGTTTCATTTAAAAATAACACAGAGGCATTTTGGTCAATTGTATCTAAGCGATTGGATGGAATCAGTTTGCCAAAATGGTATCCGTTGCAATAAAAATGTTTTCATAATATATGGAAAGGGCAAAGCGGTCATTTAATTGCAATATTTGTTTGTGTATTTTCAATAGCAAACTAGGTCCCAGGTATTTTCTACGAAAAACAAACTTAATGCTTTACTGGGGAGAGTTCCAGTATCATACATATTTGTTCTATTAAAGACATTCACATTTACTTGCGTTTATTGTATCATTTTTTTGTTGCATACTTGAATCAGCTTTCTTCGACGAATATATCATAATACTGATGCGATTGTGTGTTTGTTTCTGCATACAGGTAATTTGTCCAACAACATCAAAGAAAAGATCAATAGATAACATGAAAATAAATACAGACATATCTTTCGAGTCTGGAAATGGTACACTTACATCACAGCAATATGAAACAGAAGTGTATACTTATACAGAGTTTATGAATTCTTTAGAGACAGAATTAAAATCAGACAACTTCACTCTCGTCATACATGACCAGTATGCCCATCTTCTTGAAATGACATCAAATGACTTAAAACTAGATTGTCCTGACAATTCTGTTCCTGTATTCAGTACTTTGATTGCCTGTGGTAAGTTGTTTAAAACATGCGTGTTAATAGTTAATATTTTGTTAACGATGGTATCACAAAACCAAGAATAAGTGCATTGTCCCTGACATGATTTATAACCTATATTTTGTAAAAGAGAGACGAAAGATAACATAGGGTTATTCAAACTCATATTAGTGAAAGTTGGTACCTATTAAAACGTTTAAACACGCTGCATTTGTATGCACCTGTCCAAAGTCAGGAATCTTATGTTCAGTAGTTGTCGTTTGTTAATGTGGTTTAAAAGTGTTATGCGTTTCTCTTTTTTATATAGATTATACCGTTAGTTTTCCCATTTGAATGGTTTTACACTAGTTATTTTGGGGAACCCTTCATAGCTTGCTGTTTGGTGTGAGGTAAGGCTCCGTGTTAATGACCGTGCTTTTACCTGTAATGCTTTACTTTAACAAATTGTGAATTGGATGGAGAATTGTCTCATTGGCAATCAAACCACATCTTGTTATATCTATTGATAACGCCATATAAAAACAAAGACCACGAGACAAAAACAAATACAAAACACAACTTTGATAACTTTAGATATAGCAATACAAACACCACCAAATACAGGGGATACCAGATACACCGGAAGGATCTTTCTTTGACTAATATAGACAGTATTAAGAAAATAAGGTTCCAACTTTCTCTAGTAAAAATGCCTTTGAGGCTTTTTCTTCTTGGGTCTTTTTGGTTTCATAACTTCTCAAATATCAATTCAACTCTTTCATTGTAAGATTTGGTTTTGTGCGTTTCATGAAGTTATGACAGCGCCTCGGGCGCACCAAATGTATAAGGTGTTATTTAAAAAAAAACGGTACATTTGATTAAAAATGTATTGAAAACTGATTTCATAAGGTAGTTTCATTAAAAGGTGTATGGCCATCGGGTCGTAATTTTATGTATGAAATCTACATTATCTATTACGTTATAAATAAAGGCAACAGCAGTATACCACAGTTCAAAAGTTATAAATAGCTATAGATTGAAAGAGAATCCGGGCTACAAACTATAACCGATGAAAACGTATCAAATAGGAGATCGAAACAACGGAATAACAGAGCAACAGAAACATTGAAGTGCAACAAGAACAACCGCCAACATACATAGAAAAGGACTATTTAATAATAACTGATGGTAAAACATATCGCTAAGATGACAACACTACGTGACAGGAATACAGTACAGACAAACGCCAGAACACTTAGCATAACGAAAAAGACAACTAAATAGTATTATATTACATTGTTTTCTTAACTTAATTAATTTTGTTTGTATATTTTATTTTTATCATTAGTGCAATGCCCACCTGGCACGTTTTATGACGTCAGTTCAAAAACCTGCAGTACCTGTTCTAGAGGTTCATACCAACCACATTCTGCTCAGGATGACTGTATTCCGTGTCCATATACTCAGACAACAGCCAGAATTGGGGCTATTGATGTTTCAGAATGTGAAGGTACTCTTTAAATACATGAAATAACAGAAGAAGAATAAAGAAAACATGTGCAAACTGGGTTACTTTTAATAAACAAATCATTAGATATGCTTTGGTTTGAAATACTAAATTTTAGGGGTTTCTTTAACCATACAAAAATATGTAAGTCAATTAAAAAATTTAAATTCACTCAAACTAATTTGCAGAGTAAAATTTATTTAAAAGTCTTATAAAAAAGAAATGATATTGTATTGTAGATGCATGTGAACCTGGTACCTGGTCTTTGACTGGTATCCCACTATGTGTAGAATGTGATGTTGGTTATTACGAGAGCACCTATGGTTCTACAGTCTGTAAACAATGTCCAGGAAATCGTATTACATTGATGGAGAAAAGTGACAATGTATCGAATTGTGTTGGTAAGATATTGAAATTGTTTCATTATTTCTATATATGTCTTTTCTATTATTTGTTAAGTTATAATTTGTTTCTATTCGGTAATCTATCAACTGTTTATTTCGATAATCATCAAGAGTAGGAGCGTCAAGTTTCAGCAAGCACTGGATAATTAAATATATCCTATAATCTAAAGGAATATCTTATAAATTCATGAAAAAGGCTGTTCCATAAATAGGTAATATAGTACATGAATATAAATAATAGAGCAATATAAATAAACTCATCATAGATATCAGGATTACATTTTATATTTACGCCAGACGCGCGTTTCGTCTACAAATACTCATCAATGACGCTTGAAAACAAAAAAAAGTTTTAAAAAGGCCAAATAAACGTTTTTGTATACATACAGCTATTTCAGGAATGAAGCAATATTTTCGATTACAAAATACTATTTCAAATTCTGAAATGTTTAGAAAGACTTCCAGAGGGAATTGTATAAGACAGTGTATGAATATATACGGAGCATATTCTTAAAATGGTTACAAGAACGATTAACATATTTTTTATTCAGATTATGATGTTGTTTTCCCAAACAGCACAGAAACTGCCTACACAGAGCTGCAAGTTACAGATATTCCACTTCAAACACCATTTGTGGTGACTTTTCATATACATTGTCATACTAAATGTCAAGGAACCTTTTTCAGTATGATTACTTCTGCATCTGACCATATAGAAATGACGTCTAGTTTGCTAACTATTAACACGTAAGAGGGAATTTATTATTCCGCTTTTTACTTATTAAATAACTAATCGAAGAATTCAAATAGAGAAAAATATTCAACGAACAACTATTTATTCACAAAGGCTCGTAAATTAATGGAGAGTGTTGTTCTGTTACTAGTTGAATATTTGATATTTGAATTCTTTGATTAGTTATTCTTTTTTGTCACATTGACAAATGGGTCTTTTTCTAAAATCTAAGTAGAAAATGTAAGGAACTATTTCTTTTTCTAAGCATTCACAATTTGTTATCCGACGTCTTGACTTTATTTATTTTACATATGAAATTATCGGTTTTTATTTCACTGGGAAATGTAATTAATTGCGACCAATGTGATTTTTATTAAATTGATATGTTATGATTATTTCCAATTGTAAAATGTATCAATGTTTAAAATTGATATGTTATAATTATACTATATTGTCAAATGTATCAAGAGTTTAACAAATAAAGATAAGATTACATTTTGTATAACAAAAGCCAAACCAAATAACAAAAATATTTCAACAAATAAACAAAACAAAAACAGACAAAAGAGATAAAAAGAAAGAAAAAACAACAACATAATCAGTAAAAAATGATGCTATCTAATAGACGAACTCCGATCAAAATCTGGTAAATTTAAAGGCCATAGAAAGGTCACCATATATTGTTTCACATGTTTTCTTCTTAATGATGTATAGTGATGAAAAGCTGATATGACTCAAATTTTGTAAGGGTAAAATCTTTAAACAAAAAACCAGAAAGGTTAAAAATGTGCACCAAACATCGACAAAGCTGTTGGTGCCTAATTAAAACCCAATCATTATTACATATGTACATGTAGTTCTATTTTTTATTTTTATTTTCACAGAGACACGTTTGCTGCTTTTGACAATCTGGACTTTTCAAAGAAATGGTTTCACATTGCATTACACATCAGTAGAAATGAGAGTTCCTTATTTTTGGATGGAGAGATGCTTAAAGCATATGTAAACAACATAGATCTATCTCAGAATGTTGACTTAAATATTACTTTAGGAGGTATGTTCAATATTGTCAGTATATGTCCAAATGACGTTTGTTTTGAATAGCGTTAGTTGTGCTGTTAATGAAATGGGCGGATCATCAGTTAAAAGTGTATCTGACGTAAGTTTGGTTGTAACCTTCTTTATTTGTAGTTCAGAAGCATTGAATCAGATAACGTTATCAAGAATACCGAAAAAAAGGCAAAGACCGTTTTGACTTTTATCGGTATAAGCATGAAAATATGAAATCAAGATCTGTTTAAAAGTGTTTGATTTATGTTAGACTTCTAAAAAAAAACGCACATTTTCCCCAATTCTTTGCCATAGAAGTGAGAACATAAGATAACATATAAGTACATAAGAATTGAACACAAATAATGAACACTTTACATATACAAAATATTCTCATGAAGACCACACTACAGATTTGATTTCTTTTTGACTCTCTCCATCAGCTGTATATTTAAATGCGTTGCATTATTATTTTTCTTTACATGATTGATATTTTAAAAAGATTAACGTCGTACATGTACCAGATTCATTTCTCCTTTGACTTGTAAATGATTGTTCACATTAGTTTGACCTTTATTTTGAAATGCATATGACATGTATGATCCAAGTGAAAACTAGTAGCATACATGATATATTTATTCTTCAGGAGATGACTTTATTGGGGCTATTTCACAGTTCAGCATAGTTTCCCAGCAAAGCTATATAAATAATGAACATTGGTATTCGAAATGCGAAAGTGAAGGTGTGCCTTCTGGATTCGTCAACTGGAATGAGTTTGCTTATAGCAATCTGATAAATGGCTACATTAACATCCCCTCCAAATGTGATGGCAAGTATAAATGATTTGGTTTTTTGTTATTAGTACATATAGTAACGCTATTGCTACATGTACGTATTTTTTTTGGAAAAAATACATATAATTTGCTAACGAGCACTTCAACATTTTAAGAATGGATATATAACAAAAATTCAGACTACCATAGATGTTAGTTGGTGTTTCCTTTTGATCCTGAAATTTCTATGGACTCGTATATGAGCCATAAAAAACATATGGTCATGATGTACGTATGATTATCATGATAATAATGTTCCTCCATAATTATTTTTTTCTTTCTTTATGATTTATTGTATTGTAACTTCTGTTCTTGTTGTAGGAGGATTTTTTTTCCTTTTCCGTTTAAATAGTTATCAAAAGTACCAGGATTATAATTTTATACGCCAGACGCGCGTTTCGTCTACACAAGACTCATCAGTGACGCTCATATCAAAATAGTTAAAAAAACCAAATGAATACAAAGTTGAAGAGCATTGAGGACCCAAATTCCAAAAAGTTGTGCCAAATACGGCTAAGGTAATCTACTCCTGGGGTAAGAAAATCCTTAGTTTTTCGAAAAATTCAAAGTTTTGTAGACAGAAAATTTATAAAAATGACCATATAATTGATATACAACCAGTCATTGAATTCATTTCAATCATTCATTCATATCGTTTATGTTTTTCAGACTATAATGAGTGCCAATTGAATCCCTGTGTGAATGGAAGCTGCACTGACAAACTTGGAGGATACACTTGCGTTTGTGATATTGGTTTTACGGGCAGTAACTGTGATACAAATATTGATGACTGCGTTGCACATGCCTGTCAAAATAATGCAACATGTATAGATGAAGTCAATGATTATTCGTGTGCATGTGACTATCAGTATACAGGAGAGTTATGTGAAATTGCAATGGGTAAATACATTTTGAAGCCACCAATGGCAATATATCTTATTCGAAGTTCTTTAAATATGATTTAGATAATAAAATACAAGCATATTTCATATACAGAGTGGTGACCTTATAGTTAATTCATTCAATAGTAGAATATTTCAGTCGTTCGTCATATTTTTCTCAACATCTTACAAACAACAATATATCAATCTTTACCATGTTCTTCATTTTTTGATATATAATGTATTAATAAACTGTATCAATTGATAATAATGGGTTTAAAAAAGACAGGTGCATATGAAGAAATGCTTCAATATTAAGGATGTATTGTTTACCTTTCTAATTATATTTTTTTTTTAGTCGACGGCAGTTGGTCTGACTGGGATAACTGGACAGAATGTTCTGTAAGTTGCGGTAACGGAACAATCCAACGTCGACGAGCATGCGCAGATCCCCTTCCAGATAATGGAGGAAAACTATGCGAAGGATCAGATACAGAAATTGAATTATGCAGCTTAGAACCTTGCCGAGGTACTGTCTTATCTTTTTTATGATGCATTGCTGAACATGAGTTATTAATACTTGCAAATTTAATTTCCTTTAAGTGAGTACGTCCTACATTTGAATCGGATATTATACTTGATTGGCATGCTTTTATTGAAAAACTGTTGATATAAGTTCTGGTATAAAATATTCGCAAAAAGAAGCACAAGACAAAGAAGGTTTACAACATTCCTAGAAAAACACATTAGAGAAGGAGTTTGAACTTTCAGCATATTCTTACTATCAAAGCTGTTAATGAAATATAAAAAAGAAATTTCAAAATTAAAACACAGATTAACATGGTTATGTCCTATTTGTTACCTAACATTTTAAATGATTTATCCAAGGCAAAGTTTCTTAATTTTTCTAAAAAAAATAATTATAGAATGCACAGTGCTGATTGAACCGAAAAACTCCACCTTGTCATGTGTTAACAATAGCAACACAATTACATGTGTGTTAAATTGTGACGAAGGATTTGACTATGACCACGATGTAAAAGACGAATACGTTTGTGGAAACGAAACATATTATTACTGGGACTTTCAGACAAATGATAACCCGTATGGTCGACTACCACATTGTACAGGTAATAGATTCACAGATATAATTGAATTTTTTAGGGGTAACAGTTGAATATATTAAATTTGTCAAAGACACCTAACATTAAAAGATCAAGTACTAGTGTTCATCGTCTGTTAAAGTATCAGAAGTAGTCAATTTAAAGTGATATAAATTGAAAATATTTAGTAGATATACGATGTTAAGGACATAATGTGTTTTGATCTGCGCGTATATCTGTTATTTTGTTATATCGGTCAATATCGGGCTAAAGTTCTGAGGTTAGATAACATAGTTGTGAGCCTATACATTTAAAACTTAGTACTCATGTTCAATATTCTGTGAACTCATAATGAAAATAATAAATGCAAACTAATTATTTATACTCTGATGTTGCGGTTGATTGAATTTGTATCATATGTGTGTATACTTTTATTCTAATTACAGAGGTTGTTCAATCATTCAAGATGCACGTTGATCATTCCGCGTATTACGACTTGGAGGAATGTGATACGCTATCAATTGCTGAAATCGAAAACAAGATAACTGCTAGAATCGAGTCAGCTACACAGCAACTCACATGTGTCACGTCAAACATCTGTACGATGTCTACCAATGATGTAATAAATTGTGATATTTCACGGAAAAAACGAGACACTAACAATTTCGTTGGTTTCACCTTGACATTGTCATGTGATACGACTACACGTAAGTAATTTATCATGCATAACAAAATGAATAGACCAAAGTATCTAAACAAAACTTGTTATCTAGTTACTACAGAAATAGTTTTAAAACTGACATGAACATGATTGTTATTTATCATAGTATGCTAAAATCTTTACCAATGCCGGGAAAAAGAGTAATCTAGGTAAAGTCACAAAAGAAACGATTCCAACTCATGAACAAATTTTCATTGAATATTAAAATATAGTTTCGTATAGATGTCTAGTCTTGGTGTGTGATTGAATCAATTTAAATTTCAGATGGAACAGATACCTGTTTTTACGGATTAGAAGACGCCGTTACAGAACTTGAAGAATTGGAAAATGGAAATGAGTTAGATCTTCTGCACAATAGTATCATATACAAAATAGTACAGAACAGTTCCTCATCAGACAGCAGTCTAAATTGTCCATCCGGAACAATTCCATTTATTGCATATTGCGGTAATGATTTTCCATAGTAATTTTTATAAGAAAAAAACAAATATTTGAATAAATCTTTTTTGTAATACTAGTACTTTTTTAATACTCTTCAGAACTATAAATAAACAAAAACGAAACATGTATTGTCCTATAGTCTCATAGGTAGTCATACCAAATAAATATATCGATTGTCAACAATGATCATGTAACCTTTGTCTGAAAATTATTGCCGGATTTGGTAAAATGTCTCTGCTATTATATAAGAAACCGTCCATAGAGAACTGCTATATATAATATATATTCTAATTTGCAATATTTTGATTTTCATTTTAGTACCTTGTAGCATTGGTCATTACTATTCCAACGAAGAATGTCTGTCATGTGCTAAAGGAACATATCAAGATCAAACAGGTCAAACATTCTGTTTTTCGTGTCCCAAGGGAATGACCACGGAAGGAACGGATTCTGTGTCTATTGATGACTGTAATGGTATGAATGATAAACAAAAAACTGAATGAATGAATTTGCAGTTAAACCTCCTCTTTTACAAAACAAAAATTACTTTTTTTCTGTCTTTTTACACTTTTTTCGCTGACAATTTTTACTTTTGACCGTGAATAACATTTAAAATGGATTGATATTTTATACCAATTTGTACACTGAAAAATGGAGACCATATGTTATAAAATTTCTACATTTGCTTAGGAAGTAATTCGACGTGTTAAATTGAAACGGAGTTAAATACAGTTAATGTGTTTAGTGGTATAACGATCCTATACTTCGGACGCCATCACAAGTTATAAGGAATAACAATTCACAAACGATATCGGATATGTTCTGTACGTCGAAACTACAATCCCCTTCCCTTTCATGAATGTGAACTGCCGAATTAGACTATTTGCCTGTTTTGTAATAACATGAGCAATACGGGTGTCACATGTGGAGCAGGATCTGGTTACCCTTTCGGAGCACCTAAGATCACCCTAAGTTTTTGGTGGGGTCATGTTGCTAAGTCTCTTAGTTTTCTACGTTGTGTCTTGTGTACTATTATTTGTCTGGTTTTTTTTGTTTTTTTTTAGTCATGACGTTGTCAGTTTATTTTCTATCTATGAGTTTGACTGTCCCTCATGTAACTTTCGCCCCTCCGTCATATATAATTTAAGTACGAACTGTGGAAATATAATAAACAGTGACGTTCAGAACTTCTGAAATTGAGGAATTAAAGTCATTAGATATAGGAGGATGTGGTATGAGTGCCAATGAGACAATTCTCCATACAAGTCACAATTTATAAAAGTAATTCCAGGAATACTTACTGTTTTCTGAGATTAGCCAATATTTAACATAAAACTGAAATGTCTTTTCTTTTGACAATGTGTTATTCAACGTATAGAATTTTTATTTTATCTATTTCAGTACCTACGCCTATATCTAGCGAGGAAAATAAGTGTGAGTATTCATAATGATAAATCTTTAAAAAGAAAACCAATTGAACAAATTATTTTTATTTACACAAACAAAATTAATCATGTTTATTACATGGTTCTTTTTTCTTACAAAAGTTTGTGTAAAAAATTTACATATTCAGATATTCAAATGTGCTCAGTGAGTGGCTTATGTACTAGTGTGCGTTTTAAAACGACGTACATAGATTTAGAATATTACGTTGTTCGTGCTTGTGAGATTATCTATGCTACAATTAAAGAAGTTGGTGAAAATACTATTACTTTGTACATTTTTTTTTATTATCACTTTTGAATTTATACATTGATTTGGAATGGTTTGGAAATTTTTGACCTTTTGTAAATCAAGTCTAGACTGTTATAAGCTCTTCGTCTATTTGTGTAATTTAAGGTATTCAAGTTTAAGGTATTTTACCATTTTATTTCAGTGCCAATCATTTTAGCAGTATGTATCAGTACTCCAATTATAGTTATTATGGTTGTTGTCATTATGGTGATTTGTAGACAAAAGGGGTATGTTGCATAATTTAATGTTTAGTTACAATCCCCTGAGGAAAATCACCAATTGATCAATTTACAATTTTTTTAATACAATTGTATTACACGACATATATTTTAGCTTTGCGTTATCCTTTAAAATGAATAATTAAGTCGTGCTCAGCCAATCCAAATTTCGTTTAGTATTAACCTGACCCTCGAGCTTACAGATATACTTTGTGTGCTAAGAAAAAATTCAAAAATAGTGTATATCAATGTTTTATACATTCCATGTTTGTATTTACACTCTTACATGTGTCATAAGAACCGAAATCGGATTAATACCATATTCACTAGTTGTCCGAAACATTGTAATTTTATCCTGTACAAAACAATTGATGACTGATAATTTGATATTTTAAATGAATATCTTAAAAAATGCCCGTTCAATTTCTCTAATAGATTTTTTTCACATTTGTCTTACCAATTTTAAACGACCAAATAAGAGATAAAAAAAAAAGGGAAAGCACACACGACAGGAGTTCGCGTTATTCGTTGTTTAAGCTCACAAGTTCGTTACATTTGACACAGAAATGTGTGTCCACGTTAGTGTCAAATGTTCAAGGAAGTTTCAATTTCTATTTTTAGAATTTTGAAATCCTACAAAAAGGGATTTGAACAGAATGAAAGCAACAAATTTAAAAGTCAATCCGATAAAGTTGGAAAACCTCGATTGAACCCTATGACGATGTAAGTATTCAATAGATTATGCACATACATGAATCATAAATACTACGCTGAAACTAGTTTAAATCAGACTCGTATTTTGTCTCAAGACTGACAGTGAGGGTTGATTGCAAACTAAAATACGAAAGTATTAAATGTAGTGTATTACTACTATATAAAGTCCTTAATAAGAATTGCGAAAAACAAAATTTTTGTAAACAGTCAATTTATATCTATATTACCATATAAATGATATATCAAGTCAACACAGATAGACGTGCTCACTACGGAAGCATTCAAACAGAGCTGAAAATAAACTCATCATGATAGTTTCTTGGTCAGATGAAACGCGCAAAAATGTGTAGCAGAAAAAAATACCAAAATTCAAGGCAAATTCAAATATATACAGGTCCATAATGTCGGACGAAATCAAACACTATCAATCAACAGAACAAGAGAAAACAGCTGCCATATTCCCAACTTGATTTCGGAATAAAATGTGGGTTGAACATAGTTTTATAGCTTTTTCTGTTGTTGTCTGTTCTATGGTTTGGTTGTGTCTATTTGACATATTCCCCATTTCTATTCTCAATTTTATTTTAAAACTCAAACTTGTATGACAATTGTTTATTGTTCCGGTATATTCACAAAATTTGATGAGCAACCCAAACAGATAGATAAGTTCATATGGCAATAATTGAAAACCAGCTGCCAAAAATCACCGACGTACAACATCACTGATTGAAAGATTTGAACACACTTTCAAATTAATCGAACATATACTTCAAATTATTTTAATCCCACTGTAACTTTGTTTATTTGATGACGACTTTAACAGGTAAGCACAGCCATGAATATTGATGGCAAAACTCAGAAATACTAGTGAATCAATTAAGACTCACTCAGTCCAGCTTCTTTAAAGTTCATGCAGTGTCGGTTTTGAAGACATGCTAGTGTATCAGAAGTTAATTAATGAGTTGACGCATGAAAAATGCCGTAAATAGAATAAATATAGAAATGAGGCACACATCCTTTTTCCAATCTAAATTAATTTCTGTTATTTGAATACACTATCGTTACAACTTATTCTGATGGGCATTATGGCAATGACTGTTTTCACAATCCAAAATTCAATATCAAAGAAAATAAAGGAACAAGCATTAATTATGATAGCATTTTATGGTAAAACATAGTCCCGATAGTATTTTGTCCTAAAACATAGTCCCTAGCGAATTCCGGTTTGTATATACACTACAGTAAAACAAATTTTGTATTGGAGCCAGTCTGAGATATGAAAACTACTGATTTTTGGTTGATGATTCAATTATTTGAATAAAAAAGGACATGAATTCTTGCACTGTTGATTGGTGCAGAAATTTTTTATTTATATTACACTGGCTATAAGCATGATTAATTATTGCTTGACGGGATCGTAAACTCGCAAAACCGAGTATAATCGATTTTCTGAGTTCGACCTGACCTGTTAACTGTACACCAATATTGCTTTCAATTATCATGATTATTTTATATAATATAAGACCTAGTCGTTTTTTGGCATTGTTTGTAGATTTTATCTGAAAACCAAGTTTATAAGATTTACGCTACATTTTAAAACCGATCAGAACTTAATAGCAAGGCATATCACGAATTAATTTGTATTACAAGCAAAGTTTTATATGTTCTCCATCCAAACATTTGAACTCGTTTGTATCCAATTAAGATAGAAAAAAAACACCTGTCTTTCGAGCATACCTCAGTCAATATCATACTTTTCATTTATTGTATTTTAAATATACATCACTAATTTGTATTTATATTTTTTTAGAAAATCTGTTCAAAGTAGCTATTTCAATAATGATGGATTTGAATTTGACACAATCAGATCAGGAATAAGCTCTCCGCCTCCTGTTAGCTACTCTTTCTCCCCAACAAAACCGAAGCATGCCGAAGCCAAAAATATTTCAAATCTATCAGAAGATGAAGCTGGGCGGCCAATTTCACCGAGAGAATGTTGGACACCAGAATCTGTGAATGACATTGACGTAGATTGTTGATGATACAAAGATAAACCATTACTTAATATTTTGTAGTATTGTAATACGTCTCCCAAACTCTCTTTGTGTAGCTTGGAACCATATCATTTGATAGATAATATTGTATATATATTATAAACTAGAATAAACCTTGTCAACGTACATTCAGCAGAAGAAATGAGTTATAATCATTAACGAGATTTGACCGTGAATAAATATAAGATCCCCAGTTTTTGTGTTGTATAGTTACACCACTGCCCAAGGTTGAGAGCTTAATAACATGTTTAAGCCAGCCACATTCTTAATGTGCCTGTCACATGTCAGGAACCGGTAGAGCAATGGTTATAGTTCGTTTATTACTGTTGTATTTGATTTTCGTAATTTGTTTTGGTATAAAATAGGCAGTAAGTTTTCTCGTTTGAAATAATTTTTCCTTTTTCCAGACGGAGCCTTTTAAAACTGTTCATATGGCAGGGACCGAACGGTTGCCTATAACTATACATCCACTTCATCATAACTCTGTTGGTCAGTTTTCTCAGTTGTTTTTATGCCACTCCATTTTTCATATAATATTATGTATTAAGAAAACTTCGACAGAAACATACGCAACTGTTCTAAGAGCTTTTACGTGTTTTACATACCAATACAATTGAAAATGAAAATGAGGAATGTGACAAAGACAACAACCTGATTAAAGAGCAAAACCACTACAAGGGCAACACATAGGCCTTCAATACAGCAAGACATTCTAGAACCCGGAAGCGGCCCTCAGCTACCTTTTAATAAAAATGTGTACTTGTTTTATATTAATTAAAACATCTACCTATATATATTATTTAGAAATATATAGGAAAAATAAAGGCCAGAGACTCCTGACTTGGAACAGACGATAAATGCTTTCCTAAAATAATTTTAGTAATTTCTTCGTTTGTTTGTTTTTTGTGATTCTATATATATGAAGATGTAGTATGAGTGCGAATCAGACAACACTCCATTCCAAGTCACTATATATGGAATTAAATCATTACAGTACTCAACTAGGAGCCTTGACTCACACCGGAAATCTAAAAAGGGCCCCAAACCAAAAATTAATAGTGTTAAACCATTCAAACGGGAAAACCAACAGTCTAATCTATAGAAAAAAAACCGAAAAAAGAGAAATACTTATTAACCACATCAACAAAAGACAACTACTGAACATCGGATTTCTGAATTAAGACAGATGCAATCAATTGCAGTTGGTTTTAAGTTACAGTGACTTGACTGTTAGTGTTGCTCTCCACCAATTGCAACTCATTGAAAATTTTGACCAAATTGCAATTTGTGTTATTAAACCAAATTGTTCAACTGTTCCCCAGTTGTTGCAAATTAAAACCTCGTTTGCTGGAACGTTTATTGTAAGAAATGGGTTTGCTAGAATATACAAAGGAATAATTTCTACAGTTATTTCTGGTAAATAAAATATTATCAGAAATGGCGACAGCCTCAACCTACAACTCATAAATAATAACAAAATATATCTGTTAAACTGTGAGTGCTTAAATGCTTAAAGTACTGTATCTGCCAGACATACATTGATTTATAGAATGTATGTATGATAGAAAATTACTTACTATATATGTTACATGAATTATAAGCCACCAATTCTGTTTTAATGACAATACTTTTCTGGCCAACACTGAAAAACATGAATAAATGTTGCTTTAGATTTGTAACTTTAATTTCATTGTTAAATTTCGAAACGACAAGCATTTTTCGCATGCAAAACTAAATGTATTTCATGCTTGCCCGATGACAGCACAAAATTTCAGAAATCAGGATGCATCTTTTAATTGTAGTATTTTGGTGATTGTTGATGTACTCCGGTAATTTTCTCGCATTTTTCATGTGAAATAGTTGAAATATATAAAGGAAAGAATGTGTAAACAATTTGTTCCGTGATATCATCATTATGTTATCATTTATACCGAATGTTGTAGTGTACTGTAAATGTACGGGTGTTATAAATCATTGTCAATAAACGGAATAACAGATACAAGACAAGCATAACATAAGAACGAACTATAAAAATTTGTTAAAAAAGGCTTTTTATGTCCCATCTACGATCAACTTGAAACTTAGTACACTTGTTGCTTATGATATGATCGTTCTGATTTTAAAGCCAAATTAGACTTTTGACCCCCATTTCACGGTCCACTGAACATAAAAAATGAAAGTGGGAGTTTCAGGTTTAAGTTTTTGGTCAAGGTAGTTTTTGATGAAGCTGAAGTCCAATCAACTTGAAACTTAGTACACTTGTTGCTTATGATATGATCTTTTTAATTTTAAAGCCAAATTAGACTTTTGACCACAATTTCACGGTCCACTGGACATAGAACATGAAAGTGGGAGTTTCAGGTTAAAGTTTTTGGTCAAGGTAGTTTTTGATGAAGCTGAAGTCCAATCAACTTGAAACTTAGTACACTTGTTGCTTATGATATGATCTTTTTAATTTTAAAGCCAAATTAGACTTTTGACCCCAATTTCACGGTCCACTGAACATAGAAAATGAAAGGGGGAGTTTCAGGTTAAAGTTTTTGGTCAAGGTAGTTTTTGATGAAGCTGAAGTCCAATCAACTTAAAACTTAGTACACTTGTTGCTTGTGATATGATATTTCTAATTTTAAAGCCAAATAAGACTTTTGACCTCAATTTCACGGTCCACTGAACATAGAACATGAAAGCGGGAGTTTCAGGTTAAAGTTTTTGGTCAAGGTAGTTTTAAATGAAGCTGAAGTCCAATCAACTTGAAACTTAGTACACTTGTTGCTTATGATATGATCGTTCTGATTTTAAAGCCAAATTAGATTTTTGACCCCCATTTCACGGTCCACTGAACATAAAAAATGAAAGTGGGAGTTTCAGGTTTAAGTTTTTGGTCAAGGTAGTTTTTGATGAAGCTGAAGTCCAATCAACTTGAAACTTAGTACACTTGTTGCTTATGATATGATCTTTTTAATTTTAAAGCCAAATTAGACTTTTGATCCCAATTTCACGGTCCACTGGACATAGAACATGAAAGTGGGAGTTTCAGGTTAAAGTTTTTGGTCAAGGTAGTTTTTGATGAAGCTGAAGTCCAATCAACTTGAAACTTAGTACACTTGTTGCTTATGATATGATCTTTTTAATTTTAAAGCCAAATTAGACTTTTGACCCCAATTTCACGGTCCACTGAACATAGAAAATGAAAGGGGGAGTTTCAGGTTAAAGTTTTTGGTCAAGGTAGTTTTTGATGAAGCTGAAGCCCAATCAACTTAAAACTTAGTACACTTGTTGCTTATGATATGATCTTTTTAATTTTGGTCAAGGTAGTTTTTGATGAAGCTGAAGTCAAATCAACTTGAAACTTAGTACATATGTTCCCTATAGTATAATCTTTCTAATTTTAATGCCAAATTAGATTATTACCCAATTTTCACAGTCCACGGAACATGGAAAAGGATAGTTCAAGTGGGCATCCGTGTACTTTGGACACATTCTTGTTTTATATAGATTATACCGTTGGTTTTCCCGTTTAAATTGTTTTACACGTCTAGTAATTTTGAGGCCCTTTATAGCTTTTTGTTCGGTGTGAGCCAAGGCTCCGTGTTGAAGGCCGTACATTGACCTATAAAGGTTTACTTTTATACATTGTTATTTGGATGGACAGTTGTCTCATTGGCACTCACACCACATCTTCCTATATCTATTAACTCATCAGATGGACAAAAATACAAGTGGACGTGTCCGGGTATTTGTACATCCCGACAACAAAAAGACACTAGGAACAGATCTGGGAGTACTCCCAGTTATCTGACAGCTAGTTCAAAGCCACTAACAACTAATAAAAAAATCAAGCATCTAAGACCAAACTATCAATCCGTACACATCCAATTCCAATGGATTTTGTGTAAAGACGTCATAAACAGCCAGAGAAAAACATGACCTTGTCCAATGCCAAGTTACAGGTATCGACAGATTGTAGATCCATGAATGTGTATATGTATAACATACTAGTAATATTTAGTTTGCTTTTAATTTACTGATAACAAAATCAATATTTATACCAATAAAAACAATATTCAATGATCTGATTACAGTGTTGAATTGGTAACCTTTTAGAATAAGTTTATTTAAAGGAGCGATAAGTTTACATGGATCATTTCTAATTTGCCCTCAGTAGATATTGCAGATGACGTTATTCTGGAAAATCCATCTAATCCAACCTTTATATACACAGAGTCAATGGTTTGTTATTTGGCTTTCCATATATTTTACTATTTATAATTATAAATATTTCTAGCGTTACGGGTTTTTCTTTTTGTCTTAAGAAATATAATATACAAACGTACATCTTTGAAGTCGTTTTGTTGACAAAAATCTATATTACATAAAGTAGCATATTTACCTGACGATATCAGGATATTGGTATTTAGTCAAATCTTAACCGGAATTTGTGACACTATTAGAATTATTAAATTAATAAAATGTGAATAACATGTCGAAATATTTAGGCTTGAAATAAATATATTTTTGGATAAGTTAATGGAAGCACACTAGGTGTATAGTGTCTTATACGATTACAGGTTTGTAATGTTTAACAACCATATTATATCATTGTGTAAACACGTTAATTATGAGCTTTGAAAGTCAAGAAGTTCGAGCATTTTTCTGAGTAAGTGTTAAAAAAATTCAAACAAATATTCTTTACTGTAGTTAGCATTCATTAGTCGTCAGTATCTATAGATTACCAACTTGTGGTTATATTGATAATTTAGAATCTTCCTTGAAGGTGGCGCACAAATTCGCAGCTAAATAATTCGATTGATGTGTCATTTGTATACAAGAGTTATAGTCATTTGAACTATGAGTCTATGTTGAATTTCATAAAGTCAATATGTTGATTGTTTACCTTGAACAGGGTTATACTTTTATCGTATATATACATGTAGTTTTTTTATTGAATTTAAAATCGTTACAAAATCTGTAATGTACTAGATACTCGTATTTTTCATTAGTTTATCAAAGACATTTATGTATATCTATCTACTTTCTTTTATTTTTTTTGAAATGTTTAAAATTAATATATACCAATATAAAGAAGTATGTTGTTATCTTATAACTATGTTTTTGTTATCAGTAAGTATTCGTACCGTGTTTATACGTCAAAAATAAGCAAGGTCAAATCTGCCTTCATCATCACTAATTTTCTGAGAGCGATGAGACAAACTGCTCTAAATCACAGATCACAGACACTCGTTTCAGAATGAAAATTTCCTTTATGATACCTTAATATGCCATTTATGTATATAGGGGGAAATATTCTGAAACAAGTGACTATGTCACAGAAAATGCATCTTCCAATTATATAGAATGGCTCTCTATTAAAGCAATATCCTGGAAATTATTAAAAAAAACATTTTTAATTTGAGGTACAATATGCCGGTTAAAAACATTAATTGTGCTGTCAAGAATACACTGTTTCAAGTTGTGGTATGCATAAAAAAACGTCCAACAGCATTCGTCCTTCTACTCAGAAAGGCATTTGTTTCTAACATCGATATGGTGTATACCATTATGCTATAACTCAAATGAAGCAGAAATCTAATGTAACTTATCTAGTTTACTCGATCCCTCTAGACAAATACATGAAAGAAGTGTAATAACGCCTAACACAAACACAAATACGCACAAACACAAAACAGTACACTATAGCCAATACGTTATTCCAGAAGCTTCTATCCAATTTTGTCATCCTTATAACTTTCGACGTCAGAATTTCGTATAAATGTCTAGGAAACATGGGTAAATAAGATGATAAAAATATATGTGAATGTCATATTCCGAAGTTGTTAACATATATTACGCAAAATATGATAAATTATCGGATACTTATTACATCTTAATGAGAACTAATTCATTAATTAGAAATATATTCTACATGCACACATAGATTAAACTCATCAAAGATCTCAGGATTGTAATTTTATATTTACGCCAGACGCGCGTTTCGTCTACATAAGACTCATCAGTGAAACTCGAACCAAAAAGTGTTATAAAGGCCAAAAAAGTATGAAAATGAAGAGCATTGAGAACCAAAAATTCCTAAAAGTTTTGCCAAATACAGCTAAGATAATCTATTCCTGAGGTACAAAAGCCTAAGTATTTTAAAAATTTAAACTTTTGTTAACACATAATTTATACTTATGGACATATCCATGATAACCCAAGTCAACACAGGAAAAGTGATGTTTAGATAGAGTTTGGTATATACGTTGTGACTTGGATAGAGAGTTATCTCATTGACACTGATACAACGTCATCTTTTTTTTTATATTAGCTGTATTTGTCAAAACCTTTCAGACGTTTTGGTCCTCAAGTATGTCAATGCTATTTTGTTATAAATAAGTCTGTTATTTTTATCGTTTCAAATGTTTCACATTTTCCCTGTTGGGTCCTATTAAACCCGTATATACCCGTGTTATTCAACAACATTCATTTTTCTTATATTATCTAACCGAATATCTTGGAGAGAGCCACAACACTTTTGATGAGCTTTGACATGATTTGCATACAAATAAACGATTTTACAAAATGATTTGAGCTCTACCTTAGATTTTTGTTGTCGTATTAGTTCATCAGTATGCGATTTGGGAGTAAATGTGTACGCTTAACTTTTGTTTTTTTGTTTAATCTATAGATTGCTTGTGATGGCTTTTCTTAATTATAAACATAGCACGAACGTTAAGTGTGATATATTATAATATTTTGGTTTATTTGAATAGTCATAACATTTTGTACAAAGTTAATCATAAGAGAACGTGTATTCCAAACTGTCGTTTAACACTGCACTGACACATTTTCTTGGATATATTCTTGTTTAAATTTTTTTACAAAAATGTCTGAAATCTAATTGGCTGATTTCTTGTATGATATTCTCCTGCATTTCCCTTTGATCATCATTACAGTTTGAATATGTTGGACTAATACTGTATCCGCCAGTTGCATGTAAATTTGTAGCCGTTACTGAAATAAAACATTTAAAAAATGTTACACATCTTTATAGTCTCTTGACATAAGTAGAGTTATCTTTATTTAAAACTCCCGGTTTTTAGTGGAGTTCGTGTTGTTTCTTATTTATTATTTATAACTGTTCATGGAAATGTCCCTTGGTTTTGTGAGTCTTTGTTTACTCCTTGGTTTTGATTGTTATTGTCTTATTATGATAAATTGAAACGCGCTGTGTAGAATAGTTCAGAATATGTTTTATGATTTTAATATTATAATATTTATTAACCTTACATTAATAGATAAGCATGCTCTTAAATATATTACTGTGAAAAATCCCTTTTTTCAGATTCAATGCGTATTTCTATGATTTTACCATATACATTGTTTTTAGTTGTCTATAGAATCAACATAAACATACAGGAAATATGAAAACTGAACGAAAACAAACTATTTTAGAAAATGTTTAACAAAACATAGATTTTTATCATCCCAGTATAGTCAATAAATCGTCTCATTCTCATATTTTACCTGAACAATCTGGAATTGTATTTGAAGGCATCCATTTCCAGAAGCTCCACAAACATAAAAGTTATCCACCATAACGCCACGTGGTACTGTGTAAGACTCTTTACAGAAAAATATACAAAACTGACCATATTCAGTTCTCCAGTTGTTGCAAATTAAAGCTCCGTTCGCCGGAACATTGATTGTAGGACATGGGTTTGCTAGAATATAACATTGAATAAATAATCTTAAATCGTGAAAGGAAAATTGAATCTTTATTCTAAATAAATTCATCATAGATACTAGGGTTAAATTTTGTATTTACGCTAGACGCGCGTTTCGTCTACAAAAGACTTATTAGTGACGCTCAAATTTGAAACCGGATGTGTTTTCTCTCAATCGATTTATGGCGTTTAAACAGGGTATACAACTGTTGCTTTTATTAACCAATTCTTCATTATTTCTATGATATATAAGTAGGACTCAAATCTATGGAAGATAGAGAAATTTATGTATTACTGAAAAATTATTACACCAGGGTTTTCGATATCACAAACTGGTCAAAACATGTACTAAATTTTATCACCGGTATAAGGACATCATTCGTAAATATGGCGAATGTGATGTCATGCCATCCCACATCTATGGAAGATTTTTTACAATCCTATTCTATGGCAAGTTTTGTAACCTCCAAATGTATGATGGATTTTTGTTGTTTCCAAATCTATGGCAAATGTTCTGCAAATCGAAAACAATGCAGTCAGTACATATACCACCAATAACTTGTCTTAAACAAGTGGATTTCTCATTTCTCCATTTAAAAAAGATTAGACAGTTGGTTTTCCCGTTTAAATGGTGTTACACTAGTAATTTTTGGGGTCCTTTATAGTTTCATGTTCGCTGTGAGCCAAGACTTCGTGTTGAAGGCCGCAGCTTGACCTAACATGGTTTACTTTTATAAAGTTTGACTCGAATGCAGAGTTGTCTCATTGGCACTCATGCCACATCTTCCTTCATCTATGTACGACAACGGGGTCATGTCTATAAACATTTGTGAAATAAACATAATCATTATGGTCAACTAAACCATTTTGAAAATGCATCCCATAATGGTCAACCAAATCGTGATGGTAACCAAAACATTTGATAAATGATGAATTCATATACCTCAATACAGACTTCAGGATTCAAATATTGTGCCCCGTAAAAATTCAAAAAATATTATCATGGTACCTATTTACCCCATTTATTAAACCAACTAGTAAGTCCCTAAACAAACAAGAAGGCAGTTTTTTTTACAAAAAAAATTAATTTTAAAAGTAGTAAAATATGAACACTTTGAATTTTCAGATAACATTTATTTCATCGTTAATACACCATTTTTATTTGATTATTTTTTATGTGACATACATATATACACATATTTCTAATATTTTTGGCTTAATTAAAAAATAAGATGTATAGCCCTTAAGGTGGCTCGGGACTATTCGACTGCGCATAGTTTCACGCATAAACTACAAAAGTATTTGTCGTAAATTCGATATAATTTTTTAAAATATTTTGATTGATTAGAAATGTTAAATCATAGTAGTTATGTGACTAATATAATATTTTCGTTATTATCCGTATTTGTTAAAGGGTCAAAATGACATTTCACCCATCTTCACCATTTCCCCGCCAAAATTTGGGTTTCAAGGCAAAATATTTTTTTTCCTTATCGTTGACCTATGTTTTTTATTTGTTCATTCTTTGAAGCTATATTCCAGCTTTTCATATTACAGTTTTGGACAAATTGTCATAGAACGTTTTTTTTTATATTCCGATAAAAATATGTCAACACCTGTATTTTCCCTATCATTTCATTGAAAAATGGTCTCTTTTACATACCCGTTTAAAAGTAAAATTTTGAGCTTAAATGGTCCGTGACCCCCTATTTTTTTTCGACCAATTTGATTCATTTTCTTTAAAGAATAAAATAACCAAAAATACGGCACTTCTGATAGAAACTTCGAATAGGCCCGAGCCACCTTAAAGTACAAATATAGATTCTAAACAGTACCACTGCACCAATCGTGTTACGATATGTATTCATTCTCGTAAGCTGGATTTTAACATTTGAAGCACGAGTCATTTGAATAAGAAAAAAATAACTGTTGAGAGTGGAGAATATCGTAATCAATGAGTAATAGTGGTCGAATCTGTTTTTCTAATGATTTGTATTATTCCTTATTGTTGTATTTCTTTGTACGTGACGTCAAACAGCATTGTCTGAAGAAATCAAGAAAATTTGAATTCAAAATTCAATTTCGACCAACCATTTGCTTAACAAGAAATTTCACTAGCGAGGAGAATTTATTGGTTAAAGCCCATAAATACATGTGATAATAGCATTAACATTAGAGAAGTTTATATTCACAATTTTAAAAGAAGGAAAAAAAGGAAGAAAACAAACAAGCTGGATTCGGACATTATTTATATATTGAGATAAGAATACTCACAATTTGTATATCGATAAACTTTATACAATCCATTTCCCTTTTTATCGCGAATGTGACCTACCGAACTAAACTATTTACCAGGTCTGTACTAACATGTGCAACACAACGGGTACCACATGTGGAGCGACATCTGCTTACCCTGTCGGAACAACTGAGATCAAACCCAGTTTTTGATGGGGTTCATATAGCTTTGTCTATGTTATGTCTTTTGGACTATTACTTGTCTGTTTGTTTTGTTTTTTTTCATTTTTAGGCATGGCGTTGTCAGTTTATATTTAATCTATGAGTTTGACTGATCCTCTGGTATCTTTCGCCCCTCTTTTTAAAAAGATAAAAGAATTAAAATGTTGTTGATTTTGGATTTTTTATATGTTGTTAAAACTACATTTTGCTACCTGACATATTCTATATACTATCTCAATGAAGTATTATCACCTGCAATGTAATTCCGTGTCACTAAAAAATCCATACGCCTTATTTTCTTTTAGACCCCAACTCTGATCAGATTCTGTAATCATGTGATTGTTCATGCTAACAATGTATTTGTTTATTCTATGTGCAATTAATCATTAACGCTCAATAACCAAAAAGTATCTGCACTTTGCTGTCTTGTCCAAATATTGTTCCTTTACAAAGATTAAATATTCAAACGATACTTTCAATTAGATATAACATTGCAATTCATTCAACCAGTTTTAAGAGTGTTGTATCATTTCCAAATCGTTTTTGAAATTAACTTAATACTGAAAAAAGATAACTAGATATTTTGTTGTAATAATTGGAGATACGTATCAAACACATATTTCAATTATGTTTTACCTAAATTTAAAGTGTGATTTTTAAAGTAAATATAAAAAAAATCCATAGGCGGTGTTGGGGTTTGTTATTATTCAATATGTTTAGGAAAATAATAATTTGGGCGTTTTAACAATTCGTTTAAATGATTCCTCAAAATATCCGATATTGAAGTGAACATTATATTTTATGCATATATTTAATGGTTGTATGATACTGAACCACTAACGGGACGGTGTGTGCTTGATTTTCATATGATGAAGACATATTCTTTCAATTGGATCAATTGTGGTCTTTACCTGGCCGTCAGTAAAATGTAGTAGTCTTTTGTTTATTTATGTTTCATTTTCATTGTGTTTCGTTTCTTTTGTAACCTATTCTGACGTCTGACTCGAGCTTCTTTTAAACTGGGTTTTACTGTGCGTCTTGTTGTGTTTTTCTTCGTTCTTCATTGACTGAAGGTATAGGGTATGGTTGAAATCACACACACCATGTGTTTACCCCGCCATATACTGGCAACTGTCAAGGTCAGGAGACTCTGACCTTTGTTATTCTTGTATGTTTTATTCTTTTTTTTTTTACTTATGTACAAATTTAGGAGTTTAGTATGACGTCCATTTTCATTGAACTAGTACATGTCTTTATTTAGTGGCCATAATAGTCTCGCTGCGTTTCATAACAATTCGTCGCCTTCGGCTGTTATCTGCTCGCAGGATTAATGTCTCTTTTACAAATTCCCAAATTCCATTTTCAATTATACTGTCAATTACTATATATATTGTTCTGAGAACTGATATAAATATTAAGCAACGACAGTGAATTAATGTGAATTACATATACAACCTCTAAGTTTATAACGAGTAATCAATTTGCTTTAGTCAAGAATTTTAGTATATTGAAGGTTTTTTGTCTTATTTTAAAAATATGCTTTAAATTATAAAAATATTCGAATTAGCTCTCGCCGCGATAAAGCCTTTTTGTGCTAATGCGGCGTAAAGCAACCAACAATCAATCAATCAATTATAACGAGTATTTTTTATAAAGCTTTAATATTGGTTTTTTTTAAATCGTACATATATACATGTATGAAGTCTATGTTTCAGAAAATTAAAAAACTTACCTGGATTTTGATATGCATTTTCTTCAGTCTGCAGAAAATAACAAAAAAAAACACGATCTTATTTGATACGCTCCACTGAGATACACAGTCTAAATCATCATTTTGGTTGATGTCTATTGACCATCTGTTGTCCATTTAAACCTATACTAATCACAACATGTATTGATTCATCTGAGCCTTATTCCACCTGGTCACATATTATGATACAATAATAAAGTATATGCAAACAAACACTTTTATTTTAGTCGTCCGTTATTCCGTGTCACGCCTTAATGTAGCATAAACATTGAAAAAAAAATTCCACCTTTCATAGTTTAATAATCGCCTGAAAAAATTATATATCATAAACCGTCATAAAGCAGTATAGCCATATATAGTTATGTAGTAAATCGAAGAAGCATCAACAAAATTACACCGTTAAATAACCATTAAATAAAATAATATACTTAAATTGGAAACACTAAGACAAATATTAGCATGTGTAACACGAGGCAAACTATATAGTCGTATATAGTGTTACTACATAACAATGATAACATATAATCACTAATCACTCAATTGAACGTATGCAGTGTGCACAATTACTTTCTTTTTAATTGGATAAAACATTCCTGAAACAAATATACTATGGAGAACTAAAGCTATTAATATTAAAATAGATTAAAATTTAAAGAAAGAACGAATAGTCAGGTATAAGACAGTGAATATTAGTTTTGCAAACGAATAGTAAGCAAACCTAACCAATCCAATCATTGGTAACATACTGATTAAAAGTACATGTATGATCTGGTAAAGGTTATTGTAACTCAAATTCACAAATATATGAAAGCTGAGTGTCACATGTATGATCCCCCCAAAGAAAGTTAAAACCTCTCCAAATCATCATGCATTGCTGGGTATCAGGGTGATTTGGCTGGTCTGATTCCATGTCACTAAATGGCATTTCCTGGTTTGGTTTACTTATCCATTCCATGTCATGATCATGATTGAAATTATAACCACCGATCCAGTATCCTTTAACTGAAAATAACGAGTATTTGTTATATCGTCTATACACTATACGCGTAATTATTTTTTGATTTACAGTCTTCATATCTGCTAGTGACGAGTCAAAAGTGTTAATTTTGATCATCATGTTGATATTATTACATTACGAAAAAATCGCAAACGAAAAAATGTACAAATGATGTAATGACATATGAATTTAGGTAATTAAGTAGAATTGTCATCGAAATGAATTATGATTAAAATTATAAAAATGGTATATACAACCTATAACATAAAGTGTTCATTGCTATGTTAATATTCGAAAGTATAACTCTTATCAGCTGCTTTGTTATGTTTGATAAATTCTGATGTTGTTTTTTTGTTGCTGTTGTTGTTTTTGTTTTTGATTTTTGATTTGTTAATTGTAAAATGTACTGCTGATGATTTCGCTGTTATAGTTAATTTTGAATTTATTCACAATTTTCTTTCACGGGCGGATAAACTGCTTTTAAAATATGTCAGGCTGCCAATTCAACGTCTTTAAATATTGATGTGCTTGAAAATTGTATCGCTAGTATGCTACTACTTTCATGTATTCTGCACATCAAGTTTACAGCATGTCAACCAGCAAAAAAAAAGGAATTAACAAAATTGATAGACTCTGAAATCAATGTTATGTTTGTAGTCATATGTGATTTCCAAAGCAGGATTTCTCTCAGCGATTTTACTGTGTTTTATTTTTTCTAAAATTTTCAAAACTTAGTGTTGGCATTAAATGTCCCATATTGATTCAAATAAGTGCATGATTCAGATACTGACTAAGTGCACCAATCTACAATACCTATCGGTGTTGATTAAAATATTGGTTCTTTTTCTGTTACTGTCACGCTGAGGTATACTGCAAATTTCATTCGATTAATATTCCTTACTTTTGATTTTAAAGTGCTTCTTGGATTAAATGGCATATCAAAAAGTATTGTTTGAGATGAGAATTTAATATTGAGTATGTTTTTCTACTTGTATATGTTTAACAAGTAAGTGTGTTCAATCCAATTCACATGCTTCTACCTTACTGAAATTTTGCTTGATCTAGAAGATTTATAGTTTTTTATTCAGTATACACATATTTGTGAAGTCTTTGTGCTGACCTTTTCAGTTATTTTATGTCGTTGTCCTGTTTAATTGACATCATGCTATTAATTATTCAGACTATTAATAGGAAGAAAATACCTCCAGTATTCAGAGTCCTCACGTCATTCTTGATAAACTCATTCTCCTCTGAGGTTTCCAATTCCAACAGATTCCCTCCGAGGCATTTACAGCTTTCCTTGATTAAAACAACGGTAATTGCAAAATGGTGTTTTACAATCTTTAAATCAGTAAACTATTTAATATGTAATTTCATTTAATCTTTATGCATTATTGAATCGTTTGAAAGCATACAACTATTTCATTGTTTTACAACACAAGTACTGTTTTGTCAGTTTTACAAACAACCAAAAAGTAACATAACAAAAATACCGAACTTTGAGGAAAATTTCAAACGGAAAGTTGGTAATATATTGTTGATTGCATATTTGTAATATTTATATTTTATAAGTTGTATGACGAATACAGATTATTATTGTAAACAAATCAAACACATGGATAACACCTGTCATATTCCTGGCTGTGTACATGCATTTTCTTATGTAGAAAGCATTGGCCTATATCTGGTTTTATAGCTTAAAACTTTCTTTTGTTTGACAGTCGCTTCAAATTCAATTATATTGAAAAGAAAATGTGTGACCAAACTAACAGAAATAATAAGTGAAAATGTCAAACATAAGGTTACAGTTATAACAAATTTGATATTATCTTCATCACTACGAAAATAGACAAATACTTAACAAAGGAAAACAATAAAGAAATATAGACAAAATTTACCATATTACAATTACATAATAACGGGATGTGTGAATAATTAGCCAATTGGATATTACTAAAAATGTACTAAAATGTAAATCTAATAATTTAAAATACAATTAAAAGAACTCAATGTCACGTGTTGAACATGATTAACAAAGTTAAGTACCCTTACGGAGACATGGAATGCATCGTATGTCAAATTAAAAAGAAGCATGTTGGAATTAGATTTCAAGACAAATTTGTATATTTTTTTATCACTGCAGAGATGCAGACTATCATCTCCATTTTTAACAAAAACTATATTCAAACATTACAGGTTTTAAAAAGAGCTTAAATATATATTTTATCCAAATTAAATCTTTAACTTACGTTCGCCTTCTCCCATTTGTTATGCTCTTCAATAATAGAATACGTAGAATTCCCAAAGCTGATGGATCTTGTACTGGTTTTTGGAACTTTAACAAAAAAAAACAAATATGCAGATCTATAATTGATCGTAATACATTGTGTGATCTACATTTTCTTTAATAAAAGAGGAACAAAAGATATCAGAAGGACAGACAAACTCATAAATCGAAAATAAACTGACAACGCCATTGCCAAAAATGTAAAATACAAATAGACAAATAATAGTACACGTGACACAACATAGACAACTAAAGAACAAGCAACACTAACCCCATCAAAACTAGGGATGACCTCAGGTACTCCGGAAGGGTAAGCAGATCCTGCTCTATATGTATAATAGCCTTTATTTTGACATATTCAAAATTTACAGCACAAATTCAATCTTACAGGTGCATATCACATATTTAATCTATCATAAATTCCCGCGTAGTGTTGTTATTCTGATCAATAAAATACAATGTATCTTAAATATGAAATATACAAACAGTGTCGGATGATAATAGGCATGTACAAACTTGTGACACTGACAGAGACAGAAGAGAGAAAAGTTTGCAAAGATTTTCATCTGAATTTCAGCATTCAACCTATAAAAGATTTTATTTTTCAATTTTCTTTCATACTTTGTTGTTCTTGATTGAGATTGATCGCTTTTATTTTTCTTGTAGATCCGAAAGTTGAATTGAAATACATGATATTACGCGGATAACAAAGAGCACGTAAACATTAAGTCTGACTCAAACAGTAAATGAGTTATATCTGTTGGTCTTTAGTTCACCAATAGATAATATGATTATCACACTAATCGATTTGAACGATTTATAATCACACAGGGGGCTAGGTTGCCGAGTGATATAGGTTGTCCATGTATTGTATCACAAGCATTATAACAAAAAGGGTGTAATTTCGATTTTAATATAAATTGAGTATGATTGTTCGTTTTTCTGCCGACTTTCTCAATCAATATCAACCGACCGCCAACATATAGCCATTTGTGTTTATCAACAACCAAAACCAACCAAACAAATAATTATGTTACACGTATTTTTTAAAAGATTAATTACAATATATTTGAATATTTGTCATACTTACAAAATTTCTAATGTTAGGTGTTGCATTACAAATATAAATCTATATATGTATTAAGGTCTTCATTTAAAACTACGTTCAAACGTTTGATTACACTGGATAAAAACAGCAATGTGCATATATGTGTGTTCAAAACAAATTTCTTGATAGAGGGATTTTAATACAGCACAAACAAAAAAAGACCAAAAAAGTAAAAAGGTTTATTTTGACAAAATGTTAAACATGTACATTAGCATGTCGAACAACGAATGTGTTATACACTGCTGACTACCATGGCACTTACCGACTAAACAAAATTGTAACGTATGAATGACGAATTTGATCCAGGTTTTAAAAAAAAATGATATTCATTTTGAATGTACAACTTTGATGGTATCACCGATATTATCAGATCAATACGGATGAAAGACATAAATCATTGAATGCAGGATTGATGTATAAATCGTTTTCAGTTTCATATCAAATAAATCATTAAGGTATCATTGCATCTGGTGATCCGTTTTTGACAACTAAACGGATCACCAGATGATAACCTGGATCAAATTAGTCATTCATACGTTACAATTTCACAAGTTTACACTGGTATTGCATTAACCTTTTTTTTTACTGTAAATTACAGTAGTTGTAATATTTCCAAAGTAATAATATTAATATACTATTATGCTCTTATACATTACTCAGTGTTTTAGTGTTCATTTGACAAGCATTTTTAACATTAAAACTTACGATATATGTTCCGTCGAATAGTCCTCCATCCCTTTATGGTTTCTGTAGCAATGCAACATTTCTCGGAAGTATCAATACTACAAGTTAATGTGTTCTTAGAAAAGTTTGCAACACAGCATTGCCGATTTGAAAAACATTTCTGTGCACATAAAATAATTGACTTCGAGTCGAAATCGAAGGTGTTTACGCTCCTTATAGCTCTATTGCTTCTCCTAGTTTTAAACGATATGACATCTTTAGCATGTATTTTTAAGGAGTATAACAAGTATGTTTTAATGAAATAAACAGCTGCACAAAACAGAAAGCATTGAATTGTCATGCTGATTTCAGTATATGATCAGCGTGTAAAGTTTGTTGAAGGATGCATGCTTTCATGGATTGTGGAAACATAAGTCTGCAATAGGGTTTTGTATATAATTAAAGTGTGAATAAACATAAACAGGATAAAGTTAAAGCATTGATCAGATTTAATGCAACTATCCAATATAATATAAACAATACTACAGAATAAACCAACAGTGAACTGTATCATAACAAAAATTCATATATCAATATCATCAACAATAATCCGGATATTACCAATGTGATTAAGTCAAAACGCTCTATTATGTGAGAAAACGTCAATAAGCTTTCATTCTAGTTTCGTTTGATCATTAAGAAAGCTGTAAACAGGAAATAAATATTGCGTTTGAGACATTGAATATTAATGTGATTCCTTCAATAATTATGCATTACAGCACAGTCTTAAATGTCTTTGTATTGTATTAAATCAATGACAAGTATTATGCAATTTTTGAAAATAGTACCTTTTTGACAGATAGAAAAAACGGTATATAGAAAAGACAATAGAAATCCGGACGGTGTTCATGTTGTAAGAACAATTTGTCTTTTCAATTAGAGGTGATTTTAGCCTATGATTTAAACACTTTGAAATTATGTGTAATGCAATTTTAGCATCACCTGCTTATCAAGTGTTTTCCTCCATTTGTTGATATTTCAGCGCAAGCGTTAACTAGGATGCTTTATATGACAGAGTTGCTGCTTACAATGAATCATATGAACCAAATGTGTTATAGTCGATGTATTCTCTGAGACAGTTTGACGGAGTCCATTAGGAGTGGTTTACTGTTATGTAACATCTGTGTCACATCTGGCCACAGATATGTTACAATTAACGTAACTACAATCTTGTCCAATTTCCCTGATCCTAACTTAACCGAAGGAGACTTATTATGGAATGGTATAGTTAACATGAACACAATGACCGATGACACTAGTGGGTCATGATTTGCTTACTCTTCCGGGACACATGAAATTTCCTTGTATTTTATTGGTTTTGTGTTGCTGAATCTAGGTTTTGTGACGGTTTTTTTTTCACTGGTTCTTCTTGTCACTTTTTTTTTTTTTTTTTGAAACGATTTGTCATTTTTGCTTCGACTTTTGAATTATGAAGCTTCATTAAGAACATTATGTCTCTTCCTGCTTAACCGGAGTATTTCGGATAAGCTGTCACTAAACTAACTGTTCCAAAAAAGCGTGCCTTCTTTGCCATCTGTTCTTCCAAAAAAAAAAGTGTCCTGTTTATGTTTTAGAAAACTTATACTAAATTACGCAAATCCTGATACACCGTTTACACATGTTGCATGAGGTCGCGGGCTATAAATGCCTCTCGTATATGAAGAGTCAAAAAAAAATTTTTGCCTAGCAATAAGTCAACCTTTTTGAATTTCTAGATGTTACGCCACTTATTCTGGTCCGACCAGAAAGCACATACTAGAAATAAGTACATTTCAAAGGGTTCTGTTTGATGAGCGTATACGTAATTATTGTGTACTATAAGACTGTAGATGTCAATTTTAACTTTTCTGGAATTAGTGATACTACAGATACGGTATGATGTAAAATATCTATATTGAATATTTAATTAATAATCTGTGAAAGATATATTACGGAACCTTTCTGTCATAATGATATACGAATATATAAATATTTCTGTTGAAAAAGGTCTTTTGCCTCTTATCTTTTGTTTAGTGCATTATTCATGTTATTTGATATATAGAAGTTTGAAAAATTCAACGTCTTTATTGATGGTAGTTTATCAATACATTTGACCTATATTTTTTCAGTATGAAGGGTTTTAAACTAGTTCTTTTGGGGGGGGCTTTATAGCTTGCACGGACGTCTCTGATGAGTCTTTTGAAGACAAGATGCGAGTCTGGCGTAACCATAAAATTTCACTCCTAGTATCTATGATAAGTTTATCTTACAATGCACTTTCTATAAAAAAAAAAAATATTTGTTGGCATATCAGAGGCATACCAAATTAAGATATGTATCCTTCTAAATCAAGACATTCTAATGTAAGAATATGAAAAACTTCAATCTCAGAAAAAAAATATCTTTTTGTTTTGCAAAAAATTAAGGAAATGAAAAATATATTATTCTTGTCTTGAAAAAAAGTTTTTTTAATTTGGAGAACAGTAGTTATCAGATATAGATACAAAATTATATCAAAGTACTAAATAGTCAATAACATTATTAACAATATGAGACACTAATTGATATTTAGTCTAACATATAGTTTTTAAAAGCATCATCATGAAAAATAACCACCGTCGTCAATGATAACGTACAAAATACAAATATGGCCATGTTTAGCTTATTCTTGCTCAAATTCACAAATATATGAAAACAGGACAAGACAAAAATGATCAGCCCATTGAAAGTTAAATTTTCTCCAAATCAACATACATGGCTCGGTAACAAGTGAATTGGGCTGTCCGGGATACCAGTCACTAAATGGCATAACCTGGTTAAGTTTACTTATCCATTCCAAGTCACCATCATTGTTGAAATTATAACCACCAATCCAGTATCCCTTGACTAAATAGAAAGTATGTTTATTATTATATATAAAAAAAATACGCGTAATTATTATTAGATTACCGGTTGCATACCATCACTACTGGACGAAAAAACAACTGTCCATACCAGTAACAGTCATTGTGCGACTATTTTAGTCTGTGGAAGACTGAAGAAGACTGTCAAATCAACCTTATTTCGTTGTTACAGTTAAATTATGTCTGTCCCAACACTTTTATGGGTTGTGAAAAACATTAAATGCTATCAACAGTAAGTTTAGGACTGTTGCAGTGGTTTACGGCGTTGTCACAGCCAAATACTATTTATAACAGTCTTTCTAAAAGTTGTGGCAGTTGTATAATGTTTGTCCCAACCTTTTTATAGTTGGGACAGTTGAAATGTGTTTGTGTCAACTTTTCAGACGTTTAAGCAGTCAAAAAATGTTTGTTACAATGTTTTTAGAGTTGTAACAGTCGTAAAATGTTTGTTACAACTTTTTAAAGGTTGTTACAGTCATTAAATGTTCATTACAACTTTTAAAAGGTTGCCACAGTCGTAAAATGTTTAAAACAAACATTTCATGGGTTGTTATGTTGACACGCCCAATCTCATATAAGTCGTGCAAACATGGTTCATGAGTTTAAATGGGTCCAATATTGAAAAGATAATACTTTTTGATAAGCCTCTGGGTCGATAATAAATCTCATGATATGTTAATTTACTTTTAAAAACATTTCAACTATAATAAACTTCAATTAAAGTAAAAATATCGAACTTAAATTCTCTAAAATTGAAAAAAAAGCCATGTCGCCAATTTCAAATAAGGAATATGCAGCCGAAAAAAACTATCCTGTGCACCAATTTCATGCTATTTCTTTATTAAATCCAAATGATCCTGATATGAACTATTGAATATGAAAGTAAAAATAATATCAAAACTACAAAAAAAAATGTTTATCAATAATTTAGATGTGTCGTCAGTTTCACGATTCTTCCATAACGGTAATTTGAGTATATTTCAAAGTGAGCAACTGACAGGTTCAGTGCTTTTAACGTTTGTTTATGGGTTAAATAGTGTCGAATTTTGAATTACTATCTCAACCTGTCCATTAAAACAAGCTATCCCTGAGAATTTCTCTTTAATTTTCCATTTAACCAATTATGCTCATCAAATGATTCCTCCGTAACCGTAGGCTAAACCATTGGTACAGTATACAAACAAGAATTTCTCTTTTTATTCCAACCAATCATACTATTTCGACATAAAACAAGCCTTGATGTTATTTGATTAAGCAGCATTCTTGAAAAAAAGACACTAAAAACTGCTTGGAAATTCCTCCGAAACGATTCTTCCGTAACGGGACAATTTTATACAGGGCACATTTTCATCCGTACACCGGTTAATCATGTATCACCAGGTTTCAAAAGTTTTACAAGCGGGATTGTTTAAATGAAAAAAAGTGCTTGACCACATAAAACGATAAAATTTGAAGAAAAGGGAACTATTTTGGAAATTCTGAGAAGCTAAATATATTATTTCATAGAAAGGAAATATTAAAGAGAGTAAATTTGTATTTCAAAGTTTTTTTTACCTTAAAAACATAATAACTATACTGTATAAACAACTACCAAAACGTACATAATCAACTTTCGGATGCAGAAGGAAAAAAATACAAATAAAAAAGCGCCTACAATGTTACGGAGGAATCACGATTCCTCCGTGTAACGGAGGGGGTCGGTGACGACACCTTCCGGGACGTGTAGCGGCCAGTACTTCGCCCCTATTCGACCATTGGGATACCTGATATCAGATTATGGCTGAACAACAGACAATGAATCAAATGAAACTATAATTTTATTCACAAATGTACAATAATTGCATGAACTTAAACAAAGTCGGATAAAACAGGAGTCAAAAAACTTTCTTAAGCGGAGTTCAAAAATAAAGTAATTTCAAATGTAAAATGAAAAATAGAGTGTTCCCAGAGTTAGTCTTTTAAATAAAATAAGGTAAATTTGCTTCGCGTTGTGTTTTAAAGTGGTAAAATTGCAGCAAAAAGGGGTGACTAACTCTGGCGAACTGCACCGAAGTGGTGGCTAACTCTAGACTCGATTAGTACTAATATTAGTTCCGGCGAGTATTTGGAGGCCTGTGCAAGGCCGACTCCGACTGAATAACAAATGATATTCTAAACTTGTCATTAAACAGGGTAACTTAAACTGAAACGGTACTGAAGAAAAGTTGAATAAATAAATATTCATAAAACATTATCAAAACATCGAAAGTTAAATACTAAAACAGTTAAATTAACAATCCTTACTTTTATCTTACTGTGTTTAAATAAAATTAAACTTAAAATAAACATTTAAATACTAAATAATTAATCTGTCCAAATTAAGGGGAATTAACCTAGGCAAAACAAGGCACATCTATTACACTCCGTAACATAATTGTGTTGACAGTAATGATGCAAAATATGAACTACAACAATTTATCATATATTTAGTACAAAATACAGCTATTTTGTATATCTAATAAAGGTTCTTTTTTCCAGTCTGTATCACCTACCCTGTATCGCATACCCCGTATCGCAGGGCTAAACCCGTATCGCATACCCCGTATCGCATGGTAAAACCCGTATCGCATACCTTTTTTTTTTTTTTTTTTTTTTAAACTTAAGTCAGTTTTTTTGGGGTTTTTTTTGCTTAAAATTTTTTTTTCTATTAAAAAAATTTTTTTTTTTTTAAATATTAAAAAAAAAAAAAAAAAAAAATAAAATTGGTCAATTTTTTTAATGACGTCATTGTTTGGTATGTAACGTCACGAACATCAAGTTTTTACAACAATTTTTTTGGCACACTAAATGCAACTATAAAAAATACAAAACACTCAATAATACAATAATAAACAAAATATTTTCAAAACAACAGATTGTAAGGTAGCCTAGGTGCTTCGTATAAATAATTGAGCAGTTATTTTAAAGCTTTGAAACAAGACAAAAGCAGAACTGAAGGTAACCCAGTGCTATGGATCAGAAAACAGTTCATATAATATAAAACTCTTCTGTTGAAATATATGATAAAGCGTATAATACATGGCAAAATCCGTATCACATGCCGTATCACCCTCGACCAATATCATCCCTCGGGCCTAAGGGCCCTCGGGCTGATATTGATGTCTCGGGATGATACGACATATGATACGGATTTTGCCATGTATTATTCTCTATGTATTATGATGAATATAACAAGTTTATGCATAATTTACTATCAATATTACACTGATTATCCAGAACTACTCTGCTATAGATAAAGGAAGATGTGGTATGATTGCAAATGAAAAAAAATCCGTTGAAGTAACACTTTATAAAAGTAAACTATTATAGGTCCAGCTACAGTCTTCAACATTGAATTTTAATAAAATGTACTTGAAACAAACATATATAACAGCAGAATATCTGAACAAACATGCAAAAAGCAAAAATAAATCCATAAACGACAAATACAAGAGCTCGCTCACCTACGAAATCATGGCAATATATGAGACGATCCTAGTATTCCTGACTGGCTACAGGCATTTTCAAGCAATTATTATGGTTTTAAAATGGTTTTACAAATGCCAAACCCATTGTGTCTTGGATAGAGATTTGTTTCAAAAGTATACCAAAAGGACTGGTATATTGGGCAAGTAATTGATATTGACATTAAAGAAGGAGATAACAACATATCCTTCATGACAAAAACTTAACTTCGGGGTGCATAATTATAGTTTCAAGCATCCATCAAAAGCAGACACTATGTGGTTTTTTTCTAGTCATATTCCTTGTACAGTAGAAGAACCATCACCTGTAGGAAAAAGTGGACGTGCTTTCTCTCTTTCACTGGACAAAGTTATCGAAATTGAAAGACTTTTTCTTGCTCATTCCTCCGTAACAGAACATTGAACTTAAATACCTGCTTTTTCTGACAAATTGTTATCAATTATTACATTTCTTTGTTTGTCCATGTTTATTTGTATGAAAACTTATAACCTTGCTATTTTATACTTGCAACTATATATGACTGACATGAATTATTTGTTCTAAAAGTAATATGAGATTCCTCCGTAACAGAAATTGATGTGTGAATAAATGAGTAGATACTATCAATCATGAAACATAAAATAGATTTATGAACTTCATCATGTTTAATGTTCAATAATACATGCATATAACAACAAGGACGTCATATTATTTCACTCCAAAAATGTTGATTTAACTGAATTCCTCCGTAACAGTATCATTGATTACTTCTTGATCATCATTTAAGTATAATATGTTTAAAATATGCGTACATTATATCTTTATCAGATAAAGGTTTATAACCGAACTTAAAAATGTTAATAATCTTATATTGTGCTGTAAAACCAGTTGTGTACCGATAATGACATATAAGGTTTGTTTTATAATCTAAAAATACAAATTTAATCAAATATTTATCCATTCAGCTCATAAATTTTACTTTTATAAACATCATAGCTTACTGTTTTCATCAATTTAGATCAGTTCTATACATATACAAGTTTAAAAATCAGAAATTGCCTTTATAATAGTATTTTTTGATTGTTTAAAAAGAAAAAAAATGCATCCTAAAGGGTCATTTCGTTGTTATGGAGGAATCTGATGATAAAAGTTTAGTAGAAAGCGCTTGTCTTTGGATATTCGTAGCTTTTAAAGTAGTTGAGATTTGATCAAGATATTTTACAATTTTAAAATTTAATATATTTCAAAAATGAAAACGAATACAGTTTGTAACTATTGAGATTTTATTTCTTATGCATTTAATATATCCCATTGCATGACTAATATGAGATTGGGCGTACACAGTCGGTAAATATGTAATACAAATATTTTAGTGTGACGGTTGCGAATGTTAAAACAATGTGTACACGTCTAAGGTGCACCTTCTCAAAGTTTGATACAGGATAAATGGATAAATGTATTTTATTTAAGTGTCACGTATTGGTGATACAGTTGTGAAATTACCCATAATTTATATGATCCCTCATCTTATGTTGTTGTTGGTTTTTTTTTTAATTTTTTTTGCGATCGTTCTATGTCTTTTGTCGTATTCCGTTTATGGCATTATAATTATGTCTGTTCATTTGTGGCGGACTTGTGCGTTTGACGGTTTATCTTTATTTTTTATTCAGTCTATTTTAGAGTCTTTTATAACTTGTTTTATACCAAAAGCCTTCGTTTAAAAATAGAATTAAAATATTATTGCAGAAGATTGATTTAATTGTCTTAATTTCAAATTGCTACGTCGGGGTACCTGAAGTAAATTTAAAAGAATATGACTAAGTTACATATATCATACAGAATAATAAAGCTGATTAATTTTAATTGCTATCCATTAGGGACATTTCCCGACGATAATAAATCAAATCTGTCAAGTTTTATTAAAAACGGAAATCATATTCTTCACCCGTAAACGATTTGACGTTATTGTACCCTTGTCGGCAGAAATATAATAGCGGGTCTGCAAACTTTACAAAAAATCGTACACTGCACATGCCATGGTAGATATGTAGAAGGGAAACTACATACAATATAACGGATGACCTGGAAATTTCAATCGGTGAGTATAAATGAACAATATTTTAAAGGATGTCTATCAGAATAATCATGGATCCACGATTTTGAAGCGAAAATGTGCACATTTCGTGCCTACCCTCATGCTTCAGGTATGAATCGACGTTCTATATCGGTTTCTCTATATCACCTCACTCGTGCATATTACACATCTTTCTATGTATATATATAGTAGCATGCTCAAAAGCAAAGTAAGAATTTGGGCTTGTAAAATTGTTCCCGGGATTGTAACCCCCCTTTTTTTGGAAGATCAATAGTCCAAATAATTATGACGTCTTGAAAGGCTATTATAATTTTTTTCTTTGACGCCTTACTTCGACACAAGACGTCATAATTATTTGGACTAGAAGATCAATTGCATTTGAAAGGGTACATTTAGTTTGATCCCCCCCCCTCCCCCTTTATCCTGGGTTGGGACCCCTTTTTTTTAAATGGCTGGATCCACCCGTGTTCATCGTCTTACTGTGTTAAACCCTACATGATGATGTGGGGCATTCACAATGGTTTTAATTTTGCTGTATGGCCTTATACTACAAAACCTATATTTATATTGTATATAAAAAAGAAGATGTGGCATGATTGCCAATGAGACAACTGTCCACAAGAGACCAAGATGACACAGCCATTAACAACTATAGGTCACCATATGGCCTTCAACAATGAGCAAAGTCCATACCGCATAGTCAGCTATAAAAGGCCCCGATAAGACAATGAAAAACAATTCAAACGAGAAAACTAACAGCCTTATTTATATAAAAAAAATGAAGGAAAAACAAATATGTAACACATTAACGAACGACAACCACTGAATTACAGGCTCCTGTCCTGACTTGTATGTTAATGTATTGAAAACTGCATGACTCATCCTAAATTTGCTTGAAATATTTCTAACTGGATTTTTTTTAAATTGAGAAAATTCAAGTTGAATATTATGACAAAGTAAATATTTATGTGTAAAATGTGAAACTAGCATGTTTGAGTATATTTTTAAAATAATTTCTGAGTCATGATTAACAAAACATGGATATATTTTATAATTCTAAAGCATGTCTTATATTATCAATCAAAAGAACTATTAATCAAATCAGTGTGGCCTTAACTTTTTATTTTCATGTGAACTCTGTCAGTTTAACTTTTTATATAACATTTGCCCGGTTAGCATGGTTAGTCAAAATTCAATTATGCCTTTTAACTTGTTTTGGTCTTGGGGCTGCTGTCTCTTTTGCATATATATATATACCAATCATCTCCTTTTTAACATATTTCAAGTGTCTTTTAATTTATTCCACTGTTAAAGGACTTTCCATTCAACAGTCATATTTTTCTACATGTGTTAAATTGTGCTTTGACTACTTCATTGTTTGGTTGCTGTATCATTGATATATACATGTATATTCCACATCTCCTTTCATCATGTATAATCACATCTGAATTCAGATACATGTATTTTGCCTTTTCCAAATTACTAAAATATTTTATTTATATTTAATTTCATATGTTGAAACATTCAGTACGTCATGTATGTGGGAGGATACAAAAAATCTATCTGTAAGCATATTATGTTATGTAAACATGGCCTAAACTTAAGCATTTTATGAATTTTATAGATATTGAATTACAAAAATTAACTTAATTAACTACATGGTATGTCTCACATGGAAGTAATATTTAAATATTACTTCCATGCTCAGATCAATTTGGTTTAAAACATACTAAACATGTTTTACATGTTTAATTTAACTTCAAAATAAATAATTTTAAAAATATATTTACTGAGCCTGAATTCATGACCATGTAAATGTGATATTAGAAAAGTTAATAATCAGGATGTTAACACTGAAAAGTTAATTATCAGGACTTCTTATATATACATGTTATATGTAATAAACAGATTAAGAAACAACAGTTTCATGAGTTTATTGCCTTGAGGGATGAAAATTAAAATGTCATAGGTATTGAAGATGATTTTATATAATGATATTAATAAATTTTAAATGTCCTTTTCAAATTGTGGATAAATTTATAATTGAAAGTAATTTAAAATTATGAAAAATATGAAACAACAGGATATAATCTTTTATTTTGGATATTATATTAAAAGTTTTAAAAGTTTATCTAACATGTCTAAGTCATGCAGCCAAGTATTGATTTATCAACATAAAAATGGGTAAATAACTAATATAAAATAAAGAAAATATGTTGTCTGGTTAAATAAACTACAAAGCAGTATTTAATACAAGCTGTAATTAGTAAAAAGTATACTGGGTAACATTTAAGATGTCAAATTAAACTCAAAGTTTACTGCTAATCATAAGAAGGAAATACTAGCTTTTTTAGGTTGCTAAAAACGTTTAAATTAAAGAAAGGGTTAACCTTTGAACAAAGATTCTACATTTCATGATTTACATAAAAAAAAAAGGTTTATTCATTCATGACACAAAATGACAGTCAACAGTGCATTTTTTTTTGGGTCATCTTTGTAGTATTTATTTCCTATTAAAATGATCCAAAAAAATCACCTGTTATGTTTTACAGTGAAATAACTTTGTCTGGCTTTAAATAATTGATTAAAACAATCTTGTATAGTGCTAGCCTCAATTAAACAGTAACCCTTCAATGAAGTGACACACTTAAGAAAACATTAATGTAGAAAGAGAGAACATATTTTTTTGAAATAGAACCCCCAAAAAAGGGTTTTATTCTTCTTCTCATACAGGACATATAAATTCAATTGTATAAGTCTCATAAATTCATTTGTGTACATCATAGAACTTTGTTGTCAAGAAAATTATGATCTCTAGTATTTATACATGAGTATTATCTTCTATATAAATTTAAAGAACTATTAAGTTATAATAATCATGATACATGTAATTATACAATATTAGATAAGTTTCAATACTTTATTCTTAATTTATGTTTTTTCGTTTGTAGAATTCACATTGGTTTGAGCATGATTCCCAGCCAGATTATGAAGCCGGCAAAAAAAGGAAATACATATAGCATGTATAGGTGACACTAAGTATCTCGCATACCTGTAGCTGTAAATTGTGAAACAGTGGACTTATGGACTTATTGTTGTTGGAAATAACAAATAGGGCTTACACCAATATGCCATGATGTTGTTGGGATTTCATATCAAATTGGACAAGAAGAAAATTGTGCATTGTACAAATAGCAAACTTACAATTTGAAAGAAAGACTACATTATTTGATGACAGTGAATACCTTCGATAATTAATTTATTTGAAATTGAAATAATAATTTGGAATTGAGAGAATTCAAAGTAATTAAGTTTTCTGGGAATATTAATATCATAGTGCATCATATTTGAATTCTATGAAATACCTTGGATAGTTATTCAAAAATAGCAAATTGGATTAATAAAAAAAATCAGTTTCAGTGTATCAATAGTGCATCATATCTGAATTCATGAATACCTTGGATAATAAATTTATATATATGAATTTGGATATTGAGAATATCTGGTTTGTGTGAAATTTATAGAAGTTAATGCTTGCATTCCTATTGTTAGCTATATGTACCACCAGGGGGTGTTACACAACCTTGATTACCCATGAGGGTCTGTCGTGGTCAGTCACTATTGGTAAGTGTCATGATGACGGAAGTTTGTAATGACCTTGACTGCATTTACAGCCCTTGCATGGACGTTGGTTGATGTCAAATGACTGCTTGCTGTACTTATATAAGAGTCGCGATCTGAATGTACATACAGCATATAAATATAATCTATCATGTAAATTAATGTTCATTCTGAAACTGGCATTTTATACTAGTCAAAAATATTAAACAATACATGTACTTCAAAGTATCATTTTATTGTCTTGCCTTCCACAAAAGTCATTTAAAGTTGATTGTATGCAGGACATAGGTATTACAATCTTGGACTGATGACGTAAACTTTTTTATAAAGCTTTACATTTTAAAAGCTAAAAGAGCTGGATGCTTCTTATCTTGTCGGTATTCAGATAGCTAATATGTTATGAAGTTTCAGCCTGTCATATGTCCATTGCACCTGACCTCATTTCATTGTTTAGTGACTACTTGTAAAAAAATACTGTTTTTATAACAGTGAGATGCTCTCTTATACAAGTACATGTACATTTTGTAATTGGATAAAAAAAATTTATATACATGTACATGTATGATATAAATAAAAAAAGAATATGTGGTTACACTGGTATGATTGCTAATAAGCATGATGAGACGACTCTCCACAAGAGACCAAAATGACACACAAATTAACAACTATACATGTAGGTCACTGTACTGTGTACAGCCTTCAACAATGAACAAAGCCCATACTGCATAGTCGGCTATAAAAGGCCCCGAAATGACAATGTAAAACAATTCATACGAGAAATATGAGTATCTTGCAAGGTCTACTGGTCTATCAGGTTGAGCTGACCTGACCCTGACATTTCATGGATAAGTGATTAAGGATAATTTCAGTTTAGGTCAAAATAAATTATTGTGTGTCTCCTATTTTACTCTCCAAAAAATTAAGAACATTTTTTTCTATTAAAAAATTTTGTTTTTAAAGTTCTAAACTTTTTTCTGTTAATGTACATGTGTACTGTGATAACATTTCCCATATTTGACAGATAATACACTGTGCAGTCTTAGTCGTTTCAAAGTTTGGTTTCTGATATGTTTTACTGATGAGTATTATTTGTAATTATCATTCACACAAGTTATCTGATGTGGAAAGACATCAAATGATGAATATGACATGTATGATGAATACATTGTTTCGGGTAGGCTAGAAACGGAGGTACATGTATGGTCGAGAAACCAGAAACATGCAATAAATTTATTTTGGCTTTAATATTATACAGTACTCCAGTAGATCAACTTCATGTATATTTATTATTTAATGTACATGTATAGACAAAATGGAACAATTGAGTCTACATTGTATGTCATGTATGTCTGACTGGCAGGGTTCATCAGACATTGAGCTAAATGTCATGGGTTCATTGGTCAATGTTGAATTTTTGTGGTTTTATCTATTTTTCAACGTTTCTCAGATGTGATATAAATAAACAGCTGCGCCATGAGCGCATGATACGCCCGACGCCTTATGTGGAAGTCTTATGCAATAATCATAAATAGTTTATGAGAAAGTTTTAAGCAATAACCATATATTGTTTTAGAGACACGGTGGGACATGTGAAACCAACCCCCCCCCCCCCCCCCACCCTGTTTTTTTTTTTTACAAAAACTAAATATTACCAAAATAAAATTTTGAATCAAAACCAAAAAGTATACAGATTTTTAGATTAATATATCAAAAAAGTGTGTAAAGTTTTAAGCAATAATCATAACTTATTTTTGAGATACGGCGCGACATGTAAAAAACCCTCCCCTGTTTTACAAAATACTCAATAACTCAAAAATAAAACTTTGAATAATCACCAAAAAGTATACAGATCTTTAGATTAATAGAACAAAGAAGTGTGTAAAGTTTTAAGCAATAATCATAAATCGTTTTTGAGATACGGCACATGTAAAAAAAAACCTCCCCCTTTTTTACAAAATACTAATAACTCAAAAATGAAATTTTGAATCATCACCAAAAAGTATACAGATATTGAGATTAATATAACAAAGACATGTGTAAAGTTTTAAGCAATAATCATAAATAGTTTTTGAGATATGGCGTGACATGTAAAAAAAACCTCCCCCTTTTTTACAAAATACTCAATAACTCAAATATGAAATTTTGAAGCATCACCAAAAAGTTACAGATATTGAGATTGATATAACTAAGAAGTGTTTAAAGTTTTTAGACATAATCAAGAATCGTTTTTGAGATACAGTGCGACATGTGAAAAAAACACCCCCCTGTTTTAGTTATAAAGTGCCGTAACTCAAAAAGTTTGAATCTTATTTTCACCAAAAAGTATACAGATCATTTGACCATCATAAGAAACAACTATATTAAGTTTCATGAAATTTGGATAAGTCGTTCTCAAGTTACGGTGCGACATGTTTACGCCGGACAGACGGACGGACACCGGACATTTGTATACCATAATACGTCCCGTCAAAATTTTGACGGGCGTATAAAAAGAAGATGTGGTATGATTGCCAATGAGACAACTATCCACAAAAGACCAAAATGACACAGACATTAACAACTATAGGTCACTGTACGGCCTTCAACAATGAGCAAAGCCCATACCGCATAGTCAGCTATAAAAGGCCCAGATAAGACAATGTAAAACAATTCAAACGAGAAAACTAACGGCCTTATTTATGGGGAAAAAAAATGAACGAAAAACAAATATGTAACACATAAACAAATGACAACCACTGAATATACAGGTTCCTGATTTGGGACAGGCACATACATAAATAATGTGGCGGAGTTAAACATGTTAGCGGGATTCCAACCCTTCCCCTAACATGGGACAGTGGTATAACAGTATAACATAAGAAAGAACTATAAAAAAGTGATAAGCTACATCATGTACATTGTACATTGTACATGTATAGGATCACTATTTTATTTTGGCATATGACATGAATGTTAGGTGTACATGTTTGATTGGCCGGCTTTATTTAACAATGAGCACATTTTCATGATTTTCATTAATTTGAATAAGGAGATGTGGTATGAATTTTGATGAGACAACCATCAACCATAGACCATGTAGACCAAGTGATGTGCTTGTTAGCTATATAATAGGTTACTCCACACCCTTCAACAATGATCAAAACTAATACTTCATAATGAGCACCCTATATAAAGGGTTCTGCCTTGCACGCAACACCGTCTATGTAAAAAAAAACAGACGAGAAGCCCTACAGTGATGATAGTTTGATTTATATACAAAAGCTACATACAAACAAATATGACATTGTATGATAAACAGCAAGCAACAAAACACACTACATACATTGAAAAATAAACCTGTGTCAGGGTGGTGCAACTTTCATGTACAATTCTAGCATAAAAGAAAAAATATTAAAAAAAAACTGATATACACATGATACAGTGTATCCAAAAAAAAAAATCATATGATATGGAACCAAAATACCATAGATGTATATATGACTACCAACATAATAATCAATATTTAATAGATCAGTGTTAAAATATGTTAACACATGCAGAAGAATATCTCAAGAATGTTTTGAAGGACTTTACGAATGCCTACTCGAATCCAATCTATTAGAAAAATCAGTTATTACAGAAGAGTGTCTACCATGCACTTGCACTGCACCTTAGCTTATACTAGAATTTCTTTTGACAACCCTGCATACTACATCCTTATCCATTTAAGGATTCTCTACCTTCACGAAACTTTAGAGGCATTGGTTCAGCAGTCCTTCATTTATATTAGAATAGTATGATAGCAGAATATATCGACATGAACATATCATATGTATATATATCATGTATATAGAATGATATATTCAAATGGATGAAAATCATATACATTTAGCATGCATGTAACTGTATAAACAAATATACAAATATGTATATAACAACAAACCAGAGTATATACTCACTGATTTGTATCACTACAATGTAAAATAGTTATTACGGTGACGTAATTCCCTGTCATCTAATTTATTCATCGTCCATCGACGAACTTGTCTCAGAAAAAAATATATCTCTGTCATGTCTGTTCACATGGTACATTTACCTCACTTATACATGTAGATTTATATATGTGATAAAACCCGGCGAAATATGAACTCGATGGTTAATATTTTTGCGTCCATGTGGAGAGTTATTAATAAAGACATTTGAACCTCAAATAACAGTGGCGTAGCTAGGTGTTTGTTACGTGTACGCCCGAACCTCGGCTAGGGGTCTGAGGGCCTAAGTCATAGCACCTGTTGGTAGTTGGTTCAACGTGACGAAGCCCCCGTAAGCTAACAGGTTATCAAGAATGAGATACCGTTCCCGTAGTTGAAAATTCTCATCAATAGCAACATACTTAAAGAATTTAAATGGTTTATTTTTAATGTTTAGTTTATTCATCGTGTTGATATGGAATCTAATGGTCATTAGATATAGAGAAAAGTCTTAAACAGTTTCTTTAAAATATGTTCAAAAGGAGCCATATGGGGTAATTGTCGTTAATGAACATGAAATAATTAATGTTCGGAAGGTTTCTGTTGAATCCTGGTTCTCGGCTGGAATTGCCTTCCGCGTAAAGTGAATGCATTTATCTATCTTTTACAGGATATAAAAAAAAATATTTTTTTTTAGATATTTTTACTTTTCTTGGAATATCCGACTCGACCCAATTTTAACGAAAATCTATTAAGATTTATAAAATCTTTTGAAAAAGTCCCATATCGTTAAATTGAATAAAGATAAGTCCTTCTGTCAAATTAATACTGCCACATTGGAAGAAAAAAAAAGCTTTCAAAATTTTGATTCAGACAATAATCAGAAAAAAGCTTCTTCCATCATAAAATCCAAAAAAGGTTTGACAACGTAATTGATCTATAACAAACTTTTATCCCAGACTGTATCTACTTGCGCAACAAGTTTTTTTTTTAATTCTAAATATGGCAAAATTAAACAGATAATTTCATCATTATGCTCTTGATACTCTTTTTGTCATGCACAGTTTCTGTCCAACTTCCATACAAAGGTTTGCTTGAGGTATTTATATTTAAAATAAACACCTTTTAACCCCACACTTATCCTAAAGAGGGGGATCAAGAGTGATTACTAGTAGATTCAGACTTTGAGAAACAAATCTATATAATATGATACCTTTTGTTTGAAAAGTAAAATTCGTCACTTTAATTCGAAATTGAAAAAAAAAATTACAGGGCTGATGTACTATTTATAAGTTATTTGTATTTTATTGAGATTAAAATTCAAGTGTACGCCCGGGCTTTTTGACGTAAACGTAGCTACGCGCATGAATAAGACACCACTCGGTACAATAACAGTACAAAGTTGAGTAAATCTGACTAGACTATTAAAAAACCCGGTAAATAATATAAATTGAATTTAAATACAAGACATTAACGAATATTTCAGTGTTTTTCATAGCTACAAAAGATGCGTTGAAAGTTCAGCATAACTGAGATTTTATTTGTATTTATAAATCAGAATTGTTAGAACCGAGTATGGTAACTTGTATACTTTTCAAATAGTCACAAGAACTTAAAAACAAACAAATTAATTCTAAAAGTGTCCATGTCGTATGAACTAAGCCCTCGGCAGTTTTCTACGGGGATAAGTTTGACAAGTGTGTATATTCCCGCTGGGTTTATAGTATATTGACCGTTATTATGAAGTTATGTGATTCGTAAATCTACGGGTATTGGAGGTAAAACCTTACATGCATGAATGATTTCACAACAAGGTTATAAAAATTAAAACGTTGTCATTATGATAATTTCGAAAAGTGTCTTATATGATATTATAAGATACATTTTTTTACAAATAAATTGAGACACCTTGTTCAATTTATCTAACAGGTGCATGTAACTGTGTTTAAGCATTAAATGCGCCTAAACCAGTCTCATGTGAAATTGCAGGTATCTCTTACGGTGGTCTGATTTTTTTTCGAAGAGATGCGAGACAAGGGAGTGTCAATTGAGTTATTAATTTACAACATTTACCAGATAAGCGGGGAATCCCAAAATTTTCAGCGGCAGATATTTCAATATGTTTTTGTCTTTACAATCAGTTTCTATTTATACTAATGTATTAAATGGGTATGGCAGTTGTGTCTTTTTTTTGATAACAACCTTTTTAAAAAATTGCACACGATGTAATTGTATTTAAAATAATTTAACCTATCCCGGACTGTCAGATAGAAAATTGGTATCCGTAACTTTTAAGTCTATAAAATGACTACCAATATTTGAAAGTTGCGACACTTATGGATTATTAAACTGTTGCTGTATAATGGTTGTAGCAATCATATTTTAACTGTAACAACCTTTTCGACGTTTAAACAGTTTATTTACGACTGTTTCAACGTTTTGCGTGTTGGAACAGTTATTAAATAACTGTAACAACTTTCAAAAGGTTGCAACAGTCGTATTATAACCGTGACAACATTTTCGGCGTTTTAACAGTGTATTTATGACTGTTACAACGTTTTTCGAGTTGGGACAGTTGTAAACCAACTGTTACAACTTGAAATTAGTTGTATCAGTCCTTTAATGTTTGTGACAGCTATTTCTAGCGTTGTTGCAGTCGATTTATGTTGGAGACAAACACTTTAAAAGTTGGGACAGTCATAAAATAACTGAAACAGTAAAATTTTACAACTGTTACAACTTTAACAAACAATTACAGTCTTAGAACGACTGTTACTGGTATGGACAGTTGTTATTTCGTCCAGTAGTGCATGTAGGGACAAACATACGTGTTATTATTGATATAATTACACTACGAAAATCACAAACGGCAAAATGTAATGCAATATGTATCTTCTAAATTGAGCAGAATTGACATCGAAATAAATTTTGATCATAATTATGTAGATATTATAAAAACAAAAAACATTCGAAGCCTCGGAATTATCTTTTTTTATGTTCATTTGATGTTTTGGTAGTTTTTTGTGTTTTGTTATTTGTAAAATGTACTCTTGATTGCATGGCTGTAATTTTTGATTTTGTATTACTTGACTTTTTGATTATTCGGGCAGATTTACAGCTTTGCAATATATCTAGCTGTCAATTCAACTACATTGAATATTGCTGTGTTGAACGTTAGGATGCTGCCACGCTTATATATTCAGCACATTATTTCCAAACCACGGACTTTCTCGGCGATTGCATTTTGTTTTTATTATTTCATGAGTAAAGGGTTGAGTCAAATATAGATTCAAATTCGAGCATGATCTAGATCTTGACTTAGCGTATCAAACACCAAAAAAGTGAATTGATTTGGGTCTTTAATGATGGGAGGTCAAATCCAATAAACGCAAAGAAGAAAGTGTGGGTGTCGTCAATTTTATATTTATGCCTTTATTTTACTTTAATGCTGCTGTATCTAGACGATAAATAGTTTTGATATACAATTAACACATGTTTGTGGAGTCTCTGCACTGACCCTTTACGTTATTTCACTTGGTGTGCTGTTTGATTGACATCATGCGGTTATATATTCGAACTAACAGTAGAAGAAAATTACCTCTAGTATTTACAGTCTTCAAGTCATCCTTGATAAACTCGTTCTCCTCTGAGGTTTCCAATTCCAACAACTTTCCGCCAAGTCATTTACAGCTTTCCTTAATCTAAACAAAGCTATTTGAAAAATGTTTGTTTTTTTAATCTTTAAAATCTTCATGAATAATTGTATCGTTCGAAAGCATTTTGCTTCTTCGTTTTGTTACAGCACAGTAAATGTTTTTGTTAGTTACAAACAACGGCTAATGACAAAAAGTAAAATAACAAAAATACCGAACTCCGAGGATATTTAAAAGAAGAAACTACTTGGACAAATACAAATTTCAAACACATCAAACAAATGGATAACAACTGTCATATTCCTGGCTTGGTACATGCATCTTTCTATGTAAAAAAACATTGTATAACACCCGATTGTATAGTAAGCTTAATTTTTACCTGTACGACTATCGCATAAAATTCAATTATATAGAAAAAAAATGTATGAGCAAAACAAACCGACATAATTGGTGCAAATATAACAAAAGGGTATAACAGTAAACATTTTAATATATATTTAAGCACTATAGAAACAGGCAAACATCTTAACAAAGAAAAACAAAAAGGAAATATAGACAAAATTGACCATATCAAAATAACGGGATGTATAAATATCGAGCCAGGTCAAATAGATATAACCAAAACATTACTATACAGTAAATCAAAGAATTGTATAGACTAATAAAAGTACACAATAAATGAAGGCAACAGTAGTATACCGCTGTTCAAACTCATAAATCCATTGACAAAAAACAAAATCGGGGTAACAAACTAAAACTGAGGGAAACGCATAAATATAAGAGGATAACAACGACACAACACTACAATGTAACTAACACACACAGAAACGGACCAAGCATCAGACAAAATCCCACGAGAATAACAAATATAACATCAAAACCAAATACATGAATTTGGGATAGACAAGTACCGTGACACGTCTTATCGCAATGTCAATTTACACTCAAAAATAAGAGAAAACAAACGACGCAACGTTAAATTGTAACACACACAGAAACGAACTATAATATAACAATGGCCATATTCCTGACTTGGTACAGGACATTTTTAATGGAAAAAATGGTGGGTTGAACCTGATTTTGTGGCATGCCATACCTCGCACTTTAATGGCAATGTTAAATATAACATAGAAATGACAACATACTATTACAGGACTACAATACAAATAAATAGGAAAACGTATTAGACAAAGAAACACATGATTAATGAATAACAAAAAGCATCAGGTTTAAAATTTAATACGCCAAAAACGCGCCTCGTCCACACAAGACTCAACAGTGACGCCCAGATATAAAAGATCGAAAGCGAAAAAAAAGTACAAAGTTGTACAGCACTGAAGATCAAAAGTTGAAAAAGGTTGTGTCAAATACGGCTAAGTTTGTATGCTTGGGATAAGAACATCCTAATTATTTAGAACAATTAATGCTATTGCAACAGTAAATTTTATCAAATGAATATAACAGATATACATAATGAAACTGAAGTATTAACTCATTACATAAAACAAACACGAATACATAATGAATGACCAACACAGAATAGACACACCCGACTCAGTCCAGGTCTCAACACAGTAAATTATGAAAATGACGTCACATACGACGGTGAAAAGGCATTAAAAATTACGTCACATACGATGGTGAAAAGGCATTAAAAATTTGAATATATGAAATTTCTGAAACAGAAAAATTACGTCACATATGAAAAACTATATCTCAAAAGTAATAACACGTCTCAATAACTATATCTCAATAACACGTACTTAAGATGATTAGCACAGTTAGTTTATATGTGATAGTCTACGGGGACATGTAATGCTTCTCGTGTGAAATTAGAAAGCCATTTGGAATTAGATTACAAGACAAAAAGTTATATACGTTTTTAGCACTACAGGGATGCAAAGCAAATTATCTCCATTTTTAACAAAAATTTCAAGAACTATGTTCACACACTTTAGCTTTTCAAAAGAGTTTAAACATATAATACATATGATGGACAATATCAGAATATATAATAGTAGTTAGATCTTTAAATTACGTTCGCCTTCTCCCATTTTGCATCCTCGTCAATTATAGAAATATATATATATATATGGAATTACCAAAGTTAATGGATCTTATACTGGTTATTGGCACTTAGAAACAATATGATGTATATCAATATATTTAATTGATCATAAAAACATTTTGTTTTTAATAAATTAGCCTTTATTTTGACATGCGAAAACTTCACAACACAAATTCAATTCAACAGGCATATATCCCATCTAAAATGTATGATAATTTCCAGCATGGTGATGTTATGCTGATCAACAAGATATATTAAATATGAAATATAAAAACAGAGTCGGATGAAATATAATTAGTCTGTTCAAAATTGTGACACTGACAGAAACAGAAAAGATATCAAGTTGAATAGATTCATCTGTATTTCAACCTATAACAGAATGTTTTTCCTACTGTTTCTCATATTTGATAGTCCTACATCTTTTATATTCTTGAGTCTAGATTGCCTATATATATTTTGAAAACAGAGAACAACACAATTATTTGTTTCATTCAAACCGTATGTGTCTGACAATATCGATATAGCATCATAGTTGTACATGCAAAATGATTTGGACATTTTTATTCTTTGGTTACAAGATTCAAATTCGTCAATTTGATGTTAACACTTTACACTAGTATTTCATGAACCTTTTAATCCTTTTTCTGTAAAATTCCTAACGAATAGATTGTTTATGATCTGCCATATTCGAAAATAATTAGTTTGAAACAAAAAAAACCTGAGTGTTACATTGTAAATATGACAATCATTTTAATATTCAAACTTACGATAGATGTTCTGTCGAACAGTACTCCATCCGTCTATGATTTCAGTATTCAGGCAACATTTCTCTGAAGTATCAATACGACATGTTGATGTTCCCCTACATAAGCTTGCCGCACAGCATTGTCGGCTCGATAAGCATTCAAGTGCACACTCGATTAGTGACGCTGAGTTAACATCGATAGTGCCTTTACTCTGCGGAATTATCGTGTCGCCCGTTGTTTAAAACGATCTTACCTCTTTAGCATTTGTGTTTATTAGATTAAACAGACATGTTGTAATTAAATAAAGAGTTGCACAATCAGGAAAACATCGAATTGTCATACTGATTTCAGAATAAACATCAATGTATCTTGTGTGTTGCAGTTTGAACGGCCTTCTTTAAGTGAACAAAAAATCTTGAATAGGGTTTCCTAATATAACATGTTTAACCTCATAGTAAACAAACACATAAAGGGTGAACTAAATTCATTTGTCTGATTTGTGCATTCATCCAATAGAATATAAACGATACTAGAGCATAAACAGTACAAAACTTGCAGTTTAGTCAAACGTGACGTACTCTCCTTATTTAGGAGATAATCAATAAGCTTTTGATTTGGTTTCCTTTACTCATGTAGAAAAAGTAGGGCATAAGTATTGCAATCGAAAAACTTAAAATGAATGTGATTCCTGAAATAGCAATGCATCATAGTCTTGAAAGACTTTGTTGTTTTAAGGAGATTACAATGACATTATTGAAAATTGCACCCATTCGAGAAAAAGAAAACCCGATATATAGAAAAAATAAACATCAGCACCGCCTACATGTGAAGTGTATTCTTCCATTTGTATATATTCCAACGCACGCGTTTCCTATAATGATTTTCTTGGTAGAGTTGACGCTTACAGTGAAACTAACGAACCAAGGATTCATTTTTTAAAGGAATCTCCGGACAGATTAACTGTTATGTGATATCTGTGCGACATATGGCTACGGAAATGTTCCAATTGACTTCAGTGTTTGTACGGTGACCTATAGTTGTTAATGTCTGTGACATTTTGGTCTCTTTTGGACAGTTGTCTCATTGGCAATCATACAACATCTTCCATATCCATAACAAATTTGCACTTTGTCTTCGATCGTAATTAAACCGAATGCGACTGATTACTGAATTTGTACTTAACATGACCATTAAACGGATGACACTAGTTGATCATGATCAGTCTAATCTTATCGAATACATGAAACTTTCCTGTCTTTCATTGGTCTCTGTGTTGCGGAATCTATGTTTTTTATGCGTTTTTTACTGGTTGTCTTCTTGACGTTTTTTTTGTTTGGTTTGTAACAGCTTTGTCATGTTTTGCTTCTACTTTTAGATTTTGAATCTTCTCTAAATGCTTTCTGTCTGTGCTTACACAACCAGAGCATTTTTAATAAGATGTCACTAAAATAACTGTACCTCTTCCGACAAACCAAAACTTGTTTCAGCATTCTCAAATGGCCTTCAACAATGAGTTAATCCGACACATTTTTCCTGTTTACATGGTTTAACAATAGTCATTGTTTATAGCTTCCTGTTCTGTGAGAGCCAAGCCTCTGTGTTGAAGACCGTACTTTGACCGATAATAGTTTACAACATGGCTAATTAAGAAAATCGTTCAATTTGTTTATTTCATTGATTGAATGTCTCTTGCATACACATTTTTTTGCCTTTTCATCTTTTCTTTTAGTGCTTTTTTTGATAAATAGAAGTTTGAAAAGTTCATACTTTTTTAATGATCAGTAGTTATTCAATACAAAATTTTACCTGGCGACAAGTTTATGACTTGTTTACCTGTTTACGACCCAGACTAATCAACGGTTACAACAGGTGTCATAATTTGTTGTTACAGCTAATCAGTTTATCGGATGGGTCCTTATAACAATCATCAACATCAATTCATTCAAATAGAATCGGCCAGTCGGCATTTGTCCTTGAAGAAATGTTCATACGACAATTTGGGCATAATTTGCAATGATCCCCGTAGTTTTATGGAGAAAACGTAATTGTCAGGAAAGTCCAAAACCATAACCAACTTGTAAAAACATCATTTTACTTGTTTTCCGTAAAACAAATAGCAAATATAGACGTATTTGTCTGACTGCCTTCATTTTTGATACAAAAATAACAAAATCGTCGTCCATTGTGGTATTAACACTTCTACGTACTATTCCTAATCCTAAAAAAAAGTAGCACACCCGCATAAGGACAGATAACTCGATCTTATTTTTCCTAGCGTCGAGTTACCTACTAAAGATATTCTTAAATATGTCTACATACTTCTGGCTTTAGGATTTATATGTTTAGATCTTTTGAGTTATGGGGAAAGTTAAAGGGGATCTTAATAGCAGCGTGCCTTGGTCATCTTTTTCTGTAATCTTTTTTTTTAAATACAAATTTTCACTGTTCATTAATTCCTTACATTGTGCATTTACTGAGCACAGCTGTTTTGTGCTGTATTGCCTTTAATCACAGCAGTGGTAGAAAGTGTCTTTCCTAGTTAAAACTTGTAAAGCATGACCATATAAACAGAATGAACCAATGCATACTTTGAAAACTTTTGTGACAAGGTCAATGAACATGATGACGGTGAGTCTTATGTAGACGAAACGCGCGTCTGGCGTATAAAATTATAATCCTGGTACTTTTGATAACTATTTACACCACTGGGTCGATGCCACTGCTGGTGGACGATTCGTCCCCGAGGGTATCACCAGCCCAGTAGTCAGCACTTCGGTGTTGATATGAATATCAATTATGTGGTCATTTTTATAAATTTTCTGTTTACAAAACTTTTGAATTTTTCGAAAAACTAAGGATTTTCTTACCCCAGGAGTAGATTACCTCAGCCGTATTTGGCACAACTGTTGGGAATTCTGGGTCCTCAATGCTCTTCAACTTTGTATTTGTTTGGCTTTTTAACTATTTTGATCTGAGCGTCACTGATGAGTCTTATGTAGACGAAACGCGCGTCTGGCGTATAAAATTATAATCCTGGTACTTTTGATAACTATTTACACCACTGGGTCGATGCCACTGCTGGTGGACGATTCGTCCCCGAGGGTATCACCAGCCCAGTAGTCAGCACTTCGGTGTTGACATGAATATCAATTATATGGTCATTTTTATAAATTTTCTGTTTACAAAACTTTTGAATTTTTCGAAAAACTAAGGATTTTCTTACCCCAGGAGTAGATTACCTTAGCCGTATTTGGCACAACTTTTGGGAAAAATGGGTCCTCAATGCTCTTCAACTTTGTATTTGTTTGGCTTTTTAACTATTTTGATCTGAGCGTCACTGATGAGTCTTATGTAGACGAAACGCGCGTCTGGCGTATAAAATTATAATCCTGGTACTTTTGATAACTATTTGATAGGTTTTGTTTTTTAGGTAGAGAGATAGAGTTGTATATGGGCTTATGGTGTTGTGCTCATCTATATATAACCGGTGATTCAATGAATAAACACAATGTTTGATTAATATCTTTATTACAACATGTCCTTTTCATATCATCATATCGTTAAAAGAAAACACGATAGTAAGTTGACAAACAACTCCAGTATAAACGTCGCATTACATTCACTATATGCCTGGTAATAACGGATAAATTTTAGTTATATATACAAACTAACATAAAAAGTTCCGATCGGAAAATTGATAAACCAACACAATATATGAACACTAGGGTTATTTAGATATACCCTTTTTATTATTCTCGTGTGGACATTGTGACGAATAAACGATTATAAATCATCTTATACCCACCTTGTTCGTAGTATGAGAGATCAAATTTATATATCAAATACACAAACACGAAAATTATTTTATTAAACAATGATTTATATGATATTCAAATTATGTCTTGACTTTGAGGAGGGGATCGTTATGTTTGGAACGACGGTTCGGAAGACGAAAAATTTGGTTACTACACATGTACACAGTTAGTGTACAAAATGGTAAATCGTCACTTGCGCTTATTCTCAAAATATTGCCAAAACAAAACGGACTTCTATTATATAATAAAATATGATTCTGGATGTTTAACTCTTGAAAGATTTTTTTACTAATTTTGATATTTGTAAAATTGAGAATGGAAATGGGGAATGTGTCAAAGAGACAACAACCCCGACCAAATAAAAAACAACAGCAGAGGGTCATCAACAGGTCTTCAATGTAGGGAGAAATTCCCGCACCCGGAGGCGTCCTTCAGCTGGCCTCTAAACAAATATATACTAGTCCAGTGATAATGAACGCCATACTAATTTCCAAATAGTACACAAGAAACTAAAATTAAAATAATACAAGACTAACAAAGGTCAGAGGCTCCTATATATATCATATAGCGTCAAATATTCATATATCCATGTTGTTTAAGATCTTCCATGAAACTTCTATTTACCAAAAGTACTACATTTGTAGAAAACATTTTTCATAATTAAACGATGCATAGCATTAAAAGAAAAAAGTTAAATCTCAAAAAATGAGATATGTCATCACCAAAAGATTGTGACAAGGAAATGTCTCCATTTGAAAATGGATGATTAACGATAGGTTGATGGTATTACGTCTCCCGTTAATGATATAGATATCAAGATCAAGGAAAGGGATGTGTTTATTGTTTGTATTAGTTTTATTTAAGGTCGTCATTATTTAAAGCTAATATATCATCCGAACATTTGAAAGTATTGTTAAATGGGTCTTTGCTGATTTTAGTCATAAGGTGTTACTCATAACAATACAGAAACAGGTCCTCAATATATAAAATATCTAAAGTGGACACAAATGTTAATAAAAAAGTAGTAAAAATGCAAGTGTGTCTATCATCATACAACAGATTGTACTTGTTAGATACGGTTAACTTTATATGTACTGAAATTCACATATATATGAAATCGGGTGGTTACAAGAATAATCACCCTAGCGAAAATCAAAACTTCTTCAAATCATCATGCATAGATCGGTCATTTGACGGTTGGGTTGTCCTGGGTACATGTCATCAAATGGAATACTCTGGTTAGGTTTACTGATCCATTCCATGTCATTATCATTGTTGAAATTATAACCACCGATCCAGTATCCTTCGACTGAAAAGATAGAATATTTGAAATTTCAATGTGTCTTAACCACATCGGCAAACATTGTCCGGACTCGATGGTATCTAACATCCAGCACAATGACGGAACATAAATAGACAGAAGAAAGATAGGTTCCGCCTTTATTTTCTAATTTTTCTTATGATATAGAAGAATATTTTCTATTGTGAGATGCAATATTTTCTACAACCGTTCTATGTTTACGGAGAAATAAGTAAAAATCCACGATAAAATGACGAAATAAGTGAACCTTGTCTCGAAAGTGTTTAATTTCTCGTTAAATTGTTCACATTGCACGGGAAGATAGATACTGACACGGAGATTGCAAAACAAGTCATTATGAGCATCTCAATGTATATTACGGCTTACTTAGCGGTCTTTCGTTTGATCAATCCTGACACCGCTCGGTGTGTTTTACGACAAGGAAACCTGAAAATATACTTTATCTATAACGTGAAGTTGCCTTTATTGAACTGAACTAATCTATGAAAAAGCTGAATTATGTCCCTTTGGAGTATTCATTTCCAACAAAATTCCTTTCAATCATTATATTATATACATTATATATGATTGGTATAATTCTATCTAAATTTAGCTTTAATAGGGCCACTTTTTTTAACACTGAAAATGCTTTTATCAGTACCAAAAATTGCCTCTCTCAATAAACAGTACACACTTAGCAAAGAAATTACAATTAGAGGATCATGAACTACTTGTCTCGACTTAAATTCAGGTGTTTGCAAATAAATTAATCATTGCAAAAGTTGAAAAACAAATGCAAATGAACTAGAGTTTGGTGCATATTTTACAGTATAGTTAATATTGAAATCCTGGAATAAAGTTTAATCGCAGTACTCATCAATTTGACTTATGTTGATGACGCGCACTTTTATCAACACAGTATTGTCTCAGTGAAAAAATTCTATTCTTGGTACACAAATGTAGTAAAAATTCAAATGTACTTAAAAAAATCTTCAAATCAATGAAATATAATTGATTTATGTTTGATTTTGATTTCAATTGCTATCTTCATTATAGCGGAAAAACCGTCACAAGGAACAAATGGCATAACTAGAAAAAATTGTGATGAAACCCGATTAATTTTACAAAGACACTCACTCATACTGGTACGACAGATCGACATGCATTTATTAAATGACGTGAGAAGTGTTCTACATAAAACATGGCTAATTTAGACGATCGTATGTTTTGATTATTTTATTTAACGACTGTTCGTTGCTTAAAACTATTTTACTCAATGTTCTTCAACTTTGTACTTGTTTGTACTTGTTCCAATAGTGAGGAAAAACGTTATTTTTTTAAGGTAGAATTCGTCAATAAAGGTTTAAATGCTGTAAATATTAGCAATATTTTCCATCAAAAATCTGTACAAAAAACTATACCTGATTACTTCAAAAATAAAGCTACACCTGTTATTTCTTATACTTACACAAAGTCTATTGCATCCAAGATTTTCAACCACATAAGAGTTTTAGAGGCGTTTTACCTCAAAGATACAAAATCCAAGCCTCCGGGTTGCTTATATGCATCGTCGCAATATAATTACAGTCCAGCTGGTCATATTATTACTGGTGACCTTGGCATCGTTACCAATGAACAACTAAGAGAGTTGTTAGCCAAGGAACCAAAATATAGAATCCCCCAGCCCATCAACTGGAAAAAAAATTTCAAGTTACTGATGGATGCAGTTGAGGACTATGCGAGAAAATGGGTAAAGCGCGAACCAGACGAACCAGAACTGGACACTTTGTCTGAATGGATCAAAGCTATTCGATCATGCATTCAGAGGCGCATACAAAAAGCACAATGTTATATGAGTACTAGAGTTTCTAACCCTTTCAGGAATCCGGAGGTTGTGGATGCTTTATCCTATTTGCATGACAAATATGTCGTTGTTCCAGCAGATAAAGCCTCCAATAATATTGTCTTCATATGTAAAAAACATTATTTGCAATGTCTCACTACAGAGCTTGGAATTGATAAAACTACTGGTAATCCTACATATTCTTTAACATCATTTACCAAGGACGAAATTTTACAAATTCATAAATCTGTCCTTCTTTCTTTTGGTATCAACATAAAAAAAAATGAAGAAAACTTACCTTCATTATACTGGATACCTAAATTACACAAAACTCCATATAAAGAACGATACATAGCTGGGTCTTCAAAATGTTCGACTAAACATCTTTCTAAAGTACTTACTACTATTCTTTCTACAGTTAAAGATGGTCTTCAAAAATATTGTGAGGAGATATATTCTACCAGTGGTGTTAACCAGATGTGGATTCTCAAAAATTCGAAAGAACTTATACTTAATCTTCGATCACAATCTTTGCAATTTTGCAGCAACATAAAAACTTTTGATTTTTCTACGCTATATACTACTATTCCCCAGGCTCAGTTGAAAAATCGACACCACCATCTCATAAAACAGAGCTTTTTCTATAAAAATGGGAATCGTAGATACAAATTTCTTGTTTTGGGTTACAATAATTCATATTTTGTAAAGAATCACACTGAATCTTCCAGAAAATATACTGAAGATGATATTATCAAAATGCTGGACTTTTTGATCGACAATATATTTGTTGAGTTTGAAGGATTTATATTTCAACAGACAGTCGGTATTCCAATGGGTACTAATTGTGCACCCCTGCTGGCTGATTTGTTTTTGTACTCGTATGAAGCAGAATTCATTCAGAATCTTCTAAAAAAACAAAAAGAAAAAGCACCTTGCGAAATTCTTTAATTTTACTTACCGATATATTGATGATGTTCTATCATTGAATAACCCATATTTCAGCCAATACCTACATCTCATATATCCCAGTGAACTTGAAATTAAGGATACTACTGATACTAGAAGGACTGCTTCATACCTTGATCTTTTCCTCAATATTGACGTAGATGGACGACTTCACACGACAATCTATGATAAAGGGGACGATTTCAACTTCCCAATTATCAATTTCCCATTTCTCAGCAGTAACATACCCTCTGCCCCTGTGTATGGTGTTTTCATATCACAATTGATACGTTATTCTCGTGCTTGTTCACACTATACGGACTTCATGTACAGGAGTGTGCTCCATACGCAGAAACTGCTCCAACAAAGTTATGAGGAGGACAGATTAAAATTGACACTCTGTAAATTTTATGGACACCATCACGAATTGGTGGATCCATACGATGTGTCTTTAATAAAACTAGCCAAGGACATTTATTTCACATGGTAGATTGTGGTTTGTCATTATGTCGTCTAATCTTTTAATTACCAAACGTGACTTATTCCCGATTGTAACTGTTTTGCTGAGTGTGGATTCGCATTACTATAAGACATGTTACGGTACTTGTCTATCCCAGATTCATGTATTTAGTTTAAATGTTTAATGTTATATTTGTAATTCTCATCGGATTTTGTCAAATGTGTTAACGTCTTTTCTATTATATTTATGTGTTATGGTAAAGAAAATTAATCACCGCATTCATTTATTAGATTTGATTTTGTTCAACGTAATCAGTACGATATTTTACGTTTGAAGTTAGATTCAAAACAAACCGGACATAGCTTTATAATATAGTTAACTGCTTACCTTAGTTTGCTATTTATAAGTATTAAAATGTGCATTTTTATTAAATGCAATATCAGTATTTAGTTTAAAATATAATCTTAAATCAATCCTAATTCTATCTTATTAATTCAAATGTGACGTCATTTTTCATTTTTTGATGATCTGTTTTGAAATTTCTTCAAATGTGACGTAATTTTTGTGCTTTTTCACCATCGTATGTGATGTCATTTTTATGATTTTTTGCGTTAAGGCCTGGACTGTGGCGGGAATGTCTATTCTGTGTTGGTCTTTGCATTATGTATTCTTGTTTGTTTTCTGTAATTAGTTAATACTTCAGTTTCATTATTATATCTTTTATATTCATTTAATAAAATTTACTGTTTGCAAAAGCATTAATTGTTCTAAATGATAAGGATATTCTTATCCCAAGCATAAAAACATAGCCGTATTTGACACAACCTTTTCAACTTTTGATCTTCAGTGCTGTACAACTTTGTACTTTTTTTCACTTTCGATCTTTAATATCTGGGCGTCACTGGTGAGTCTTGTGTGGACGAGGCGCGTTTTTGGCGTATTGAATTTTAAACCTGATGCTTTTTGTTATCCATTAATCATGTGTTTTTTTGTCTAATCCGTTCTCCTATTTATTTGTATTGTAGTCCTGTAATATCGTGTTGTCATTTCAATGTTATATTTAACATTACCATTAAAGTGCGAGGTTTGGCATGCCACAAAACCAGGTTCAACCCACCATTTTTTCCTTTAAAAATGTCCTGTACCAAGTCAGGAATATGGACATTGTTATATTATAGTTCGTTTCTGTGTGTGTTACATTTTAACGTTGCGTCGTTTGTTTTCTCTTATTTTTGAGTGTAAATTGACATTGCGATTATGACGTGTCACGGTACTTGTCTATCCCAAATTCATGTATTTGGTTTTGATGTTATATTTGTTATTCTCGTGGGATTTTATCTGAGGCTTGGTCCGTTTCTGTGTGTGTTACATTGTAGTGTTGTGTCTCCTCTTATGTTTGGTGCGTTTCCCTCAGTTTTAGTTTGTTACCCCGATTTTGTTTTTTGTCCATGGATTTATGAGTTTGAACAGCGCTTTACAACTATTTTGATCTGAGCGACACTGATGAGTCCTTTGTAGACAAAACGCGCGTCTGGCGTATGAAATTATAATCCTGGTACCTTTGATAACTATTTACTATTTATCTATTCATTTCATGCATTATTTGATATACAGAAGTTTGACATTAGACCGTTGGTTTTGCTGAATGAATGGTTTTAAACTAGTCCTAATTGGGACCCGTTATAGTTTGCAATTCGGTGTGAGTCAGGGCTTCGGGTTGATCGGTCATACTTTGACTTATCTGTTACAAATTGTGACTTAAATGGAGAGTTGTCTCATTGGCAAACATACCACATCTTCTTTTATCTATATGCAAATATTATCGTATGTTGACTAAATACGATTAATTTAATTACTTCAGTTGCATTCAATTCGTATAATGCATATAAAGATGGTAATATAGATTCAAATTCAAATATATATTATTGCTAATCAAAGCACCCAAAAGGAGCAGAACAATCAACATTAATTACATACAAATGATTACAAGTGATTCAATATGATTAAGACACAATGTTATAAAATAAAAAACAAAAAAACAAAAAAAAACAACCAAACCAAAAAATATTTATTATGACAAGTACAAGAATACAACAAGCACAGTGTTTAACAATATAAGGGGGGTCACTGGGCATTTGTATATCTATATATCATTTAAGGAAACCTTCCTACATGAGGATAAATTTTCCAATAATTCTCCGAGTTTCTGGAGTACGAAAGTATCTTCAGAGGACATTAGCCAAATAATATAAGACACTGAGCTACACCTTTCTAATTAATCAACACAACGATGGGCAAACAGAGTTTTTAAAATCTCAGTTCAAAAGATAAATGACTTGTATGTGATACATTGATAGAAAATATATCAGAACAATTAATGATTCACTAAATAATCTTTATTAAGAGTCGTCGTCATAGTATAATAAACAAGGACATACATTAAAATCTTTTCAGGTTTTAACTGGCTTACAAGGTGAACCAATACTATTAAAAACAAGCATACAATAAGTTACTAAAAAACAAAATGAAGTAATATGATTAAGTAAAGTACACATAACAGGTATAAGAGCATGATATAGACAAGATTATACTTCGTCAAAATTATATCCCCACTAGACCCCTTACTTTTTTCTTTCATGCAAAGTGGAGCTATTGTAGAGCTTATTGCAAATGTAGCTTATGAAGCCCAATAAATGTCTCCACACTGCATTCCTACGATTCTTACTTAACAGCTATATTGAAAAACAAAACAAATGTATCTGCATTTCGAATGCACTCAAATTACTTTTGACAACTTAGAATTAGTGTATGATTAGGTGTCATGGGCAAGTTAAACATTAACGATTTAAGTAAGAAATTTCATAAATATTTAACAAACTATATATCTCCATTGAAATTGACATATTCACCATGATTATTTCAGTCGTATGAGTTATGACGAATTGCACGTTGGTTAAGGTCTCATCTCATTAGACCATTTTTTAAAGAGTTGTGCATTTTACTATAAAAATCAAAATGGTGATTACCAATCGGCTGTAAATATTTATACGAAGTAATTGGTTGTGGTTATCAAACTTTTAGCAAGTAAAAAGTAAAATCACACCAACACTAAAATCTGAAGAAAATTCAATACAGAAGTTCCATATCAAATTACAAAATCAATAGCTAAAGTATATCAAACAGATACATAACAACTGTCATATTGTTCACCCTGTACGGGCATTTTCTCATGAAGAAAGATGTGGATTTTCCCTGGTTCAATAGCTATCTAAACATTTCACCTATATGACAGTCGCATACAATTATATGATCAACAATGTGTGAACATAACTTACAGAATTTTTAGGCATAAATGTCAAAATAGGGGTACAACAGCCAACATTGAATTATAATCCCAATCTCTATAAAACAAACAAATATGTAACAAATAAACACACAAAGGAATATAGACAACGTACATAAGCAAAAATAAAATACAAACATGACAAATATTCAAAAATACAAATAAATTACTCTTGTACAATAGAACAATGACGGGATGTACAAGTACCGAGCCATGTCAAAGATTTGTCGAAAGTAAAAGTAATATTTAAAAAGACCATTAAAAGAAAACACGATAGTAAGTTGACAAAGAACTCCAGTATAAAAGTCGCATTAGATTCACTATATACCTGGTAATAACGGATAAATTTTAGTTATATATACAAACTAACATAAAAAGTTCCGATCAGAAAATTGATAAACCAACACAATATATGGACACTAGGGTTATTTAGATATACCCTTTTTGTTATTCTCGTGTGGACATTGTGACAAATAAACGATTATAAATCATCTTATACCCACCTTGTACGTAGTATGAGAGATTAAATTTATATATTAAATACACAAACACGAAAATTATTTTATTAAACAATGATTTATATGATATTCAAATTATGTCTTGACTTTGAGGAGGGGATCGTTATGTTTGGAACGACGGTTCGGAAGACGAAAAATTTGGTTACTACACATGTACACAGGTAGTGTAAAAAATGGTAAATTGTCACTTGCGCTCATTATCAAAATATTGCCAAAACAAAACGGACTTCTATTATATAATAAAATATGATTCTGGATGTTTAACTCTTAAAAGATTTTTTTACTAATTTTGATATTTGTACATATATCATATAGCGTCAAATATTCACATATCCATGTTGTTTAAGATCTTCCATGAAACTTCTATTTACCAAAAGTACTACATTTGTAGAAAACATTTTTCATAATCAAACGATGCATAGCATTAAAAGAAAAAAGTAAAATCTCAAAAATTGAGATATGTAAACACCAAAAGAGTGTGACAAGGAAATGTCTCCATTTGAAAATGGATGATTAACGATAGGAAAAGAAAAATCATATCTTTTATCATAAATGATGGTATTAAGTTTCCAGTTAATGATATAGATATCAAGATCAAGGAAAGGGACGTGTTCATTGTTTGTATTAGTTTTATTTAAGGTCGTCATTATTCAAAGCTAATATATCATCCGAACATTTAAAAGTATTGTTAAATGGGTCTTTGCTGATTTTAGTCATAAGGTGTTACTCATACAACAATACAGAAACAGGTCCTCAATATATAATATATTTAAAGTGGACACAAATGTTAATAAAAAAGTAGTAAAAATGCAAGTGTGTCTACCATCATACAACCAAGACCGATTGTACTTGTTAGATACGGTTAACTTTATGTGTACTGAAATTCACATATATATGAAATCGGGTGGTTACAAATATAATCACCCCAGCGAAAATCAAAACTTCTCCAAATCATCATGCATAGATCGGTCATTTGACGGTTGGGTTGTCCTGGGTACATGTCATCAAATGGAATAACCTGGTTAGGTTTACTAATCCATTCCATGTCATTATCATTGTTGAAATTATAACCACCGATCCAGTATCCTTCGACTGAAAAGATAGAATATTTGAAATTTCACTGTGTCTTAACCACATCGGCAAACATTGTTCGGATTCGATGGTATCTAACATCCGGCACAATGACGGAACATAAATAGACAGAAGAAAAATAGGTTCCCCCTTTATTTTCTAATTTTTCTTATGATATAGAAGAATATTTTATATTGTGAGATGCAATATTTTCTACAACCGTTCTATGTTTACGGAGAAATAAGTAAAAATTCCCGATAAAATGACGAAATAAGTGAACCTTGCCTCGAAAGTGTTTAATTTCTCGTTAAATTGTTCACATTGCACGGGAAGATAGATACTGACACGGAGTTTGCAAAACAAGTCATTATGAGCATCTCAATGTATATTACGGCTTACTTAGCGGTCTTTCGTTTGATCAATCCTGACACCGCTCGGTGTGTTTTACGACAAGGAAACCTGAAAATATACTTTATCTATAACGTAAAGTTGCCTTTGTTGAACTGAATTAATCTATGAAAAAGCTGAATTATGTCCCTTTGGAGTATTCATTTCCAACAAAATTCCTTTCAATCATTAAAAATTGATACATTATATATGATTGGTATAATTCTATCTAAATTTAGCTTTAATAGGGCCACTTTTTTAACACTGAAAATGCTTTTTATCAGTACCAAATATTGCCTCTCTCAATAAACAGTACACACTTAGCAAAGAAATTACCTATTGAAATAGACTATGTATCGAGAAATACCCAAGTGATACATGTAGGGAATATCACAGCAAAAAGGGGCAATTATTTCAGTTACAATTAGATAATCATGAATTACTTGTCTCGACTTAAATTCTGGTGTTTCCAAATAAATTAATCATTGCAAAAGTTGAAAAACAAATGCAAAAGAACTAGAGTTTGGTGCATATTGTACAGTATAGTTAATATTGAAATGCTGGAATAAAGTCTAATCTCAGTACTCATCAATTTGACTTATGTTGATGACGCGCACTTTTATCAACACAGTATTGTCTCAGTGAAAAATTTCTATTCTTGGTAGTAAAAATTCAAATGTACTTAAAAAAATCTTCAAATCAATGAAATATAATTGATTTATGTTTGATTTTGATTTCAATTGCTATCTTCATTATAGCGGAAAAGCCGCCACAAGGAACAAATGGCATAACTAGAAAAATTTGTGATGAGAATCTAATACTGAGTGTGGCAAAACTATTTTCCCATTTTACTAGTATATAAGAAAGTGTATCAAATCCAATTCACGAAAACGATGATGGGTGGGTGTATTAAATCTTATCTTTATGCCTTTTCCTTACGGGAATTGTAAACGATTCATAGTTTAATATACAGCATACACATGTTTGTGAAGTCTGCGTGCGGACTTTAAATTTGTTTATGATGGTGTGCTATTTAAATGACATATACCTTATGATCTTAATATGTATTCGGAATATCAAAAGGATGAAATTACCTCCAGTATTCAGACTCTTCACGTCATTCTTGATAAACTCATTCTCCTCTGATGTTTCCAATTCCAGTAGCTTTCCTCCAAGGCATTTACAACTTTCCTTTATCAAAACAAAGCAATTTGCAAAATGTTGTTTTTTCAACTTTAAAATTGAAAATATTATTATAAAACACGTATTTTCATTGAATCTTAATGCATAATTGTATCGTGTGAAAGGATTCCACTACTCCATATTTTTACCAAAAAGTAAAATAACAAAAAAAACGACTCCGAGGATATTTAAATAAAACAAGAAACTACTTGGTCAAATAAAATGTTTAAACACATTAATGGATACCACCTGTCATATTCCTGGCTTGGTACATGCATTTTCATTTAAGAATTGGATAATATATGGTTTTATATTTAGCTTAACCTTTCGCTTGTATGACAGTCGCGTGAAATTTATTTATGTTGAAAAAATGTATGACAGTCGCGTGAAATATATTTATATTGAAAAAAATGTATGAACAAAACCAATAGACACAATTGATAAAATGTTAAAAATAGGGGTACAGCAGTAAACAGTTTAATATAACCTTAATCACTATTGAAACAGACAAATACGTTAACAAAGAAAAACAAAAGAAATGAGTTTCGACCATCGTCATATGGATATTACCAATAATTTACTCAACATAATAATGTAAAGTCAAAATAAACCACACTTTAACTGGTAATTATGATGATAAACAAAGTTAGGTATTTTGTGATCTTCTACAGATACATGTGATGCGTCGCATGTGTAATGAGAAAAGAAACCTGTTTAGGATAAGTTTCAAGAAACATTTATGTATTCATTTTAAGCACTGCAGAGATTTAGTTGAGAGCTTTCATCCCCATTTTCAACAAAAACGCAAGAACTATATTCAAATATCTTAACTTTTTAAAAGAACTATAACAAAATATATAATGAAACATTTCAGAACATTTTATACTTTTTAAATCATTAACTTACGTTCGCCTTCTCCCATGCAACATGCTCTTCAATAATATAATACATGGAATTACCAAAGCTAATGGATCTTGTACTGATTATTGGCACTAAGAAACGATATGATGTATATTAATATATAAAATTGATCGTAAAAACGTTTTGTGATCTACATCATTTCTTAAAACAAATAGTCTTTAGCCTAAAGCCTCGGTCATACCTTACCGGATAGCTCGAACGGACGACTAACGGATAACTTTTTTTTCAATCCGTTCATGTCCGTTAGACGTCCGTTCTTATCCGTTACACGTCCGTCCATATCCGTTGCATGTCCGTTAAGCGTTCGTTTTATCCGTCGACGTCTGTTCTGTCCGGTGGAAAATTTTGAGCATGTTCAAAACTTTGAACGTACATACAACGGATAAAACGTCCGTTGAACGTCCGTTAGGCGTCCGTTTTTTACAGTACTCGTCCGTTTCGTTTCCGTTTTGTATCCGTTACGTGTCCGTTATACATCCGTTGGAGGTCTGGAAAATAAATTCACCAACGGACTTCTATCGGACGTTTAACGGATAAAACGGATGTTGAACGGATGAGAAACGGACTTGTACCGGACGTATAACGGATAAAACGGATGTTGAACGGATGAGAAACGAACTTGTACCAGACGTATAACGGATAAAACGGATGTTGAATGGACGAGAAACGGACTTGTACCGGACGTTTAACGGATAAAACGGATGTTGAACGGATGAGAAACGGACTTGTACCGGACGTTTAACGTATAAAACGGATGTTGAACGGATGAGAAACGGACTTGTACCGAACGTATAACGGATAAAACGGATGTTGAACGGATGAGAAAGGACTTGTACCAGACGTATAACGGATAAAACGGATGATGAACGGATCTGAAACGGATAAAAGCCAATTGAAAATGGTATGTCAGATTTCTTAAGGTTCATGAATTCTTATTATTAATAATCGATCTTTGAGTATAGGCACGTCTTCACAATCAAGCAGTTCTTATTGAAGTTTGAAGAACAAACCAAAAGCAGTTACACAGAAACATTTTGAATATTTATGCTAAATATATAAATAAATATGCGATTTACATGTATTATTATTGAAGCCTTTGATTTTTCCGTATATCTTGAACATCCATTTTATCCGGTACGCTTCCGTTAGGTGTCCGTTTTATGCGATACTCGTCCGTTATATGAACGTTCGACATCCGTTCTGTCCTGTACGTTTCCGTTTCTCGTCCGTTGCATATCTGGTGTGTGTCCGTTATGCATCCGTTACACGTCCGTTTTATTCGGTCAATACTTCAACGGACTCCCAACGGATAACAATCTGTCAACGGACAACTTTTATGTTTATCCGTTAGGCATCCGTTCGTGCTATCCTGTAAAGTGTGACCGAGGCTTAACCAATTCAATCCAACAGGCGCATACCAACTCTTAAATATATCTTAACTTCACGCATGATTATGTTATTCTGATCAACAAGATATGTTAAATATAAAATATAAAAACAGTGTCAGATGAAATATGATTACATGTAATTAGCCTGTTCAAAATTGTGACACTGACAGAGACAGAGGAGGGTAAGATTTTCATCTGCATTTCAGCATTCAACCCAGAAAAGATTTTATTTTCCTACTTTATTCATATTTTATTAGTCCTGCATCATGATTTTCTTCACTGGGATTGGGTTTTATTTTTTCTTGTAGTCCGGAAGTTGTTTTTTTTTAATACATGATCCTTCTTGGATGAGAAAGAGCACCCAAACATTAATAAGGACTAAACAATAAATGAATTATATCAGTTGAACTTCAGTTTGATTGATTGGTTGTTGTAGATCAGCACTCATTGCTATATCGTGGCGGTCCGTTGATTATGGTGGAGAAAGTCGGCAGGAAAACAACAATCATACTCAATTCATATTTAAATATATATTTAAACACGTCTTAATTGAAAACAATGTCAAACTTATGATTGCGTTGAATATAAATCGCAATGTTTATACGTGTGTGTGCGAAATAAATTACATTATAGAGAGGTCTTCATACAGCACAAACAATATTTTCCAAAAGACAAAAGGGGTGAAAAATAATTTAAAACAAAACGCATTTGAGTAACGAGCAACGGATACTCTTAAAATAAAAAAAGCAGCGAATTGTCATACTGATTTTAGTATATACATAAACCTATCGTGTGTGTTGCAGGTTGGACTGCCGTCTTTTAATGAACAAATCAAAAATGATAACGATTACCTAATACAACCTTATAGTCAACAAATATGTGAAGGGTGAACTAAATGCATTCGTCTGATTTGTTGCAATTATTCAATAGAATATAAACGATACTAAAGTACAATGTATAACCATACATTACAACACTGAATAGTATCATCAAGAAAAAAAACGATATAAGGAACAATTGAATGGATGTTAAAAATGCAGTTAAGTCAACAGAGACGTAGTCTCCATTATTTGGGATAAAATCAATAAGCTTTTGATTTGGTTTCCTTTTATCATTTAAAAAAGCTGTATTTGAGGGATAAGTATTGCAATCAAAACACTTAAAATGAATGTGATTCCTTAAATAGCAATGCATTATAGTCATGAAAGACTTTGTGTTGCTTCATTTGAACGGAGATTACAATGACATTATTGAAAATTTTACCCATTTGAGAAAAAGAAAACCCGATATATAGAAAAGGAAACAAAAAACGGACGCTGTGAAAACAATACTTCTATTCAATTTCCAGCATACGATCTATACACTTTCCTGTGTCTGTGTAGCAAATTTTCAGCACCGCCTACATATGAAGTTTATTCCTCCATTTGTTGATATTCCAGCGCATGCGTTTCCTATAATGATTTTCTTGATAGGGTTGAGGCTTACAGTGAATCTAATGAACCAAGGTTTCATTTTGTTAAAAGATTATCAGGACAGGTTAAATGTCTTGTGATATCTGTGCGACATATGGCTACGGTAATGTTCCAATTGACTTCATTGTTGAAGGCCGTACGGTGACTTATAGTTGTTAATGTCTGTGGTCTCTTGTGGACAGTTGTCTCATTGGCAATCATACGACATCTTCTTTGTTATATTCATGACAAATTTGCACTTTGTCTTCGATCGCAATTAAACCGAATAAACTGATAACTAACTTTGTACTTAACATGAGCAACAAATAGGTTGATCATGATCAGTCTAATCTTATCGAACACATAAAACTTTCCCGTCTTTTATTGGTTTCTGTGTTGTTGAATATATGGGGTTTTTTACGTGTTTTTTTCCGGTTGTCTTCTTGACGCCTTTTTTTATTTATGTAAAAGTTTTGTCATATTTTGCTTTTACTAAAAGAGTTTGAATCATTCCTAAATACTTTCTGTCTCTTCTTAAACAACCAGAGCATTTTTAATAAAATGTCACTAAAATAACTGTACCTCTTTCGACAAAACAAAACTTGTTTCAGCATTCTCCAATGACCTTCAACAATGAGTAAATCCGACACATTATAGTCAACGTTGAAAGGCACCCAAATGACAAATGTAAAACAATTCAAACCATTTAACTAATTTATGTACAACTTGTAATAAACGGGAAAAAAATATGACATACAGCAAAACGGACAACCGCTAAATTGCAGGCTCCTAGTTGTAACAGACACACACAGAACATGGCGGGGTTAAACTTGTTTGTAGGCACCTATCCATGCCTTTACCTATGACAGTGACAATATAACGTTACTTCCAACATCATGTTTTGCTTTAAATAGTTTGTCTTAAACAAATGTCCTGTTTATGTTTTATAAACATGTTACATGAGGTCGCGGGCTATAAATGACGCTCGTGTTTGAAGAGTCAAAAAGAAGTTTGTCTAGCAATAAGTCAACTAGTGAATTCTGAAAGAGGGTCCTTACATAGGGCTTCTAAATGTCATAATGACGACAGTTTCATATTGTCCTAACACGTGAAATTACTAAATTTGAACTGTCTTGAAAAGAACAGGATGTAGGCAAATTGTGCAGCACAGTATAAAGTTCATTTTCGTTCAATTTTGTCATATTCTAATGTTTCTACCTTTTTCGAATTTTAGATGTAACACCACTAAAAGCGCTTCGTCTGAAAACACATACCAATTAAAGGGTCCTGTATAATACTTGCTTGTACTATCAGACTGTAGAGTTCAATGATAACTTTACTAGAACCAGTGATACTGCATATACGGTATGATGCAAACTATCTATCATTGATATAAAGCTAAAAAATGTTTTTTATATATATTACAGAACCTTTCTGTTTTAATGATATATGCGAATATTTATGTAACAATTGTACAAGACAAGCATGTTCCTTTTTTTTATCAATTAAATATTTTTCAAAGCTTCTGTAAATAGTGGTGTGTTTGTTATGTGGATTTCCGTATTTCCGTATTTTTATATAATTTTTCTTTACATCATTTCGTAAAACCCCATTCTTCTTTTACACAATCAATAACCGAGACAATAACTCCTATATGAACGACAAATCGATATGCGTTTAATAAATGACGTGATAAGTGTTGTGTATAAACCTGGATAATTTAGAAAATCATATGTTTTGTTTATTTCATTGATCAAATGTCCGTTGCATACACATCTTGTTACCTTTTTATTTTTTCCTTTAGTGTTTTATTAGATAAATAGCTTTGAAAAGTTCATACTTTTTAATTGATTAGTAGTTATTCAATACATAAGGCCGTTGGTTTTCCTGTTTAAATGGTTTAACAATAGCCATTGTATGGGGCCTTTTATCATGTTTATAGCTTCCTGTTCTGTGTGAGCCAAGCCTCTGTGTTGAAAACCGTACTTTGACCGATAATAGTTTACTTTTGCAAATTGTGACTAGGATGCAGAGTTGTCTCATTGACATTCATACCACATCTTCTTTTACTAGTAAATGTATATATATGTGATAATGTTGACTGAATACAATTCATTTTATTAATTCAGTTGCATTCAATTCGTTTGAATAAACATAGATAAATTCAGCCGTATTTGACGTGAAACTGTACTTATGTGTCCCGTCATACTTTGAACCACACCATTATTTTATTTATTATTTTTACTGTAAGTCTGTTTTTTGTTATATCTACTTTACGTGAGTCTGCATTTATGTATGCCGTCATACGACAAAATTATTTTTATGTCTACCTGTGCGAATTTCAAACGCGCAATTTTACACCAGTAATGAAAACCTTCTTTTATTTATGGGTAGACTTTACATAGATAAATTCAGCCGTATAAGAAAAGCAAAATGAGAATGTTAAATTTGATGTATGCCTTTTTGTGCTACTTTGTTACATTTGTTGTTTATGTAGTGATATTAAGATGATAACACAATATTGACTGTTGTACCCCTATTTTTGACATTTTTACTCTTTGAGTATGTTTGTTTTGTTCATGCATCGTTGACAATGTAATGGAATTTGATGCAACTGTCATACAAGTGAGAGGTTTAGCTAGCTATAAAACCAGGTTCAATCCACCATTTTCTACATTAGAAAATGCCTGTACCAAGTCAGGAATATGACAGTTGTTATCCATTCGTTTGATGTGTTTGGACTTTTGATTTTGCCTTTTGATTTTTGATTTTCCTTTTTGAATTTTCCTCGGAGTTCAGTATTTTTGTGTTTTTACTTTTTTTTGAATGCATCTGATGATGTTAATATAAGACAATAAGCTACGTCCATCTTATTAATGAAGAAAACGATGGGCAAACAGAGTTTTTAAAATCTCAGTTCAAAAGATAAATGACTTGTATGTGATCCATTGATTAAAAAAATTATCAGAATAATTAATGATTCAGTAAATAATCTTAGTAAATAAGTTACATAAAAACAAAATGGAGTACTATGATTAAGTATGGTAGAAATATCAGATTTATAAGCATAATACGGACAAGAAAGGAGTAGGTTCAGTAAGACGCCTTTTTGGTCCCAAAATATAGCAGTTTTACAAAGTTGTGAAAATGTATTCTTTTATCTATTTATCAATACAATACACATAGCTCGGGTACTAGCATCATTAATTCATGCTAAATTACTGAAATCTTTACAATTTTATAATTTTAGTTAAATTTTAGAAGGTTTCCGTCTTAAATGAAAGTGGCCGCATTCGTGTTCATTTATTATTTTGAAATGTAAGTTGTATTGATAAAAATACATAACATATACAAAGGTTGGGGATGAACACGGATGCGGCCACTTTCATTTTTGACAAAAACTATCTGAAAAGTAAGGTTTTTTTGCATATTTGATAGTTTTTTCATATTTAAGCTTGAATTGGAGCGTTTTGATGACCAAATCAGTTAAAATCTTTTATATAAACTGATTGAACCAATTGAAATAGACACGTAAGTGTTTGAAAAGTGTCCAAAATCTTTCGTTAGATGAACCTGAAATTAGAGGCCAATATCGACCCTTACCGGACCTACTCCTTTACTTTGTCATAATAACTCTACATTACGCAACTTAATATTTTATCATAAAAAGGGAAGCCGTTGTAGCGTGTATTACAAATGTGTCTCTTAAAGCCCCATAAATGTATTCACAAGACATCATTACGATCCTTACTTAACAGCTATATTAAAAAAAATAATGTAGTTGCCGGCTATTATGCATTTTGAATGCACTCAAATTACTTTTGACAACTTAGAATTAATGTATGATTAGTTGTCATGGGCAAGTTATACAAACATTTAGGATTTTAAGGAAATTTCATCAATATTTTACAAACTATATATCTGCTTTGAAATCGACATATTCACCATGATTATTTCAGTCGTATGAGGTATAATGAATTGCACGTTGATTATGGTATAGATTTTTCTCATTAGACCATTTTTGTAAGAGTTGTAATATCACAAAAATACTAAACTCCGAAGAAAATTCAAAACAGAAGTACCATATCAAAGGCAAAATCAAAAGCTCATATACATCAAACGAATAGATAACAACTTTCATATTCCTGACTTGGTATGGGCATTTTCTTATGCAGAAAATGGTGGATTAACCCTGGTTTAATAGCTATTTAAACCTCTCACGTGTCTGACAGTCGCATACAATTCCATAATATTGACAACGATATGTGGACAAAACAGTTATTAGGTATACATGTCAAATTAGGGGTATAACAGTCAACATTGAATTATAATCCGAATCTCTATAAAACAAACAAATATGTTACAAAGAATCACTCAAAGGCATATAGACAAAGCACATATTAAGCAAAACTGAAATACAAACATGACAAAAATACAAAAATACAAATGATTTACTCTTGAACAATAGAACAATGACGGGATGTACAAGTACCGAGCCACGTCAAACATTAGTCGAATGAATGCTACAAAAATATCCTTAACAGTAAAAGTAATATTAAAAAAAAAAACATTAAAAGAAAACTATAACACGACATTAATTATATATAGAAGTTAACAAACAACTCCAGTACGACAGCCGCATAACATCCATTATATTGACAAAGAAACGCAAGCCCTGTAATAACGTATAGATTTTAGTTATATGTACAAACTTACATAAAAAGATTCGATCAGATATTGCTGAGCCAGCACAATGCAAAGACACTAAGGTTATTTAGATATCCCTTTTTTGATATTTTTGTTCGGACATGGTGACGAATAAACGATCTTAAATCGTCCTATACACAACTTTTATATAGTATGTTATTTTATCAAAACAATGATGTATATTATATTTAAATTGTGTCTTGGCTTACAGAAGGGGTTCGTTATGTTTGGATTGATGGTTTGGATGACGGAAAATTTGGTAACTTGACATGGACACAGTAAGCGATGTGTACAAAATGTTAATCGTCACTTACATTCATTTCCTTAAATATTGCCCCCCCCCCCCCCCAAAAAAGAAAAACAGATTTCAATTATAATGAAATATTCTTCTCAATTTTTTATATTTGAAAGTCGGTTTTACTAATGTTGATATTTGTACATGTATCATATATCGTCAGTTATACATGTTTCCATGTTGTCTAGATCCTACATGAAACTTTTATTTACTAAAAGTACTAGATAACATTTTGTAAGTATTAAACGATGCATAGCATTATAAGAAGTGTTTCCTTCTTAACTAAGATAATTTAAAGAGTCATATGTAAATGCCACCACTTAAACGCTTACTATACATAAAAATGTTACTTCAAAAGGTTTAGCAAAAAGTTATTAAATTCCTTTGAAAGAACACATCCATTTTAATTAACAGATGATAAATTTTGTAAACGAATACATTTTGCAGAACAGAAGCTTTTAAATACAGAACAAAATGCAGAGAAAGAATACATTAAATATTAAAAGTTCACCTGCTTAAAATATAATCCACTGAACAACTGTTTGTCTATCATCGTACAAGCTTGGTTGGTATAATCAGTGGTATTGTACATACTACAAGTACATGTTAAAAACGGTTCACTTTATTGGTACTGAAATTTGCATATATATGAAGTAGGGAGTTCGCAAAAATGATCGCCCCATAGAAAATCGACAATCATGAACATAATCATGCAAAGCTGGTCCTCAGGTCCATTTGGCTGTGTTGATTCCATGTCACTAAATGACATAACCTGGTTTGGTTTACTTATCCATTTCATGTCACCATCATTGTTGAAATTATAACCACCGATCCAGTATCCCTTTACTAAATAGAAAGAATGATTATTATTGTACATAAAAGATACGCGTAATTATTATTAGATTACCGGTTGCATACCATGTATGGAAAAACATTTGTGTTATTGATATAATCATCATGGTTGAAATTATAACCACCGATCCAGTATCCGTCGACTGAAACGAGAGAAAATTTACATCATCGTCTTCTGAAGACGGAACCACGCATCTTTCCAACAGGATGTATAAGGTAAGACAAAATTAAAGAAAATATACGTAATCAATTTAAAATTGTCAAAAAGTTAACACGTCAGTTGGCATAATTGATATTTTGTTAAACAGTGTAGGTCTAATGATTTTTTTCTAAATGGTTTTCAAATTTTCTTGAGACATATGAGTATTGGTATGATACATGAAATGCACTAAAAAAACGCAACCACTTAAAAGATATAGAAAAATATTAAATAAAAACAAGTTTTAAAGTGAGAAAAGAGACTCCTGACCACCTGGTACATTTTAAGTTCGCCGGGGTGCTGCTATATGAAACCAGATATATTTTAAAAGGTAAGCTACTGGTAGTAACTGTTAAAAACAGGGGAAAATACTAAAAAGAATGTATAAAGATATGTATGAATCGCATTATTTGAAGTCAAATGATAAGCTTGAAATGTTGCTGTAAAATACAAGATATATTATTCAAATATGGATGAAGTGATGTTTGGATCTTACAGATTGTGAAAAACAGTATTTTTTTTCTTTGTTTGAATTCAAACATAGAGTTATGGATAATTATAAATCAAAAGTGTTAATCTTTTTTTTTTAAACTTCGCAGAAATGTACTTTTGTGTCAGTATTTACACCATGGCTGCACTATGAATGTTCAACTAAGTCGTTTATTTTATCTTTTTTTATCAGAGATAAAATAAATGCTGATGGTTGTGTAAAGAATATTTTGGTAAAGCTGTAGGTGAACGCGTGTGTAGTACTAATATGTGTAAACAAAATGTTTTTAAAAGAAGAATCATTTATTTGTAGAGTGTGATAAATGCATGATATCAGAAATAAATATACCAAGATTTTTACTTTAAGAGACCAATGCACAAAAATGCATAAAAAAATGGAAAATAATGTATTCTGCAAAAAAGTAGGTAATCATGGTAATGGTTAATTATTCGAATGTTTTTGTTAGATGAATAGGTCTTTATGTCATAATCAGTTTTATTCATTCATCAATTTGTATAATTCGTGTATACATGTCATATAACTGTGTATTGTGCTCCTTACATACTTGTATTTATTAGATCCAATTACTGTGCTCACAGAAATAGAGTAATAGTTTTATTACAGACAGAAACATAATCAAACACATCAATCAGTATACACTCTGTCAAAAAAACAATTTAACCGATTTGAATAAGTAAATGAAAGAAAGACTATCACCACTGATTTTTGGAAATTGTAAGGGCAGCAACAAATAATCAAACAAAACACTGATTCCGTGGTGAGCATGGGGGGAGACAAGTGCATGACTACGATAATAACTTGTACAACGGAGTACCGTTTCTTATAAGTTGATAGTGTGGTACCTCTTAGCATGACAGCAAACATACGATATAATCTGTATAAAAATGTTGTCGATATCTTATAACATTTTCGAAAATTAGTGATAACAAACCAAAATCAAAACTTGGAACATGACCATGACCTTTCACCTTGACCTCATGTTCTTTTTTTATGGACCAAGAACCTCACATCAAAAGACCCTAGGCCTCTATCACTTATGGTTTTCCAGTTTAAAATACATTTCACTTATATCAAATACAAAAGGGGATAACTCTCATATGGAATCCCTATACGGCTCCGGTCAAAATAAAACAGAACATCCTAAGAATATAACGAGCAATTTGGAAAAATAAAGGAGTAGGTCCAGTAAGACACCTTATTTCCCCAAAAATATAGCAGATTTAGAAAATTAATAAAATGTAAACTTTTGTTATTCATTTGCTACATATATGTGCATGTAACTATAGGCTGGTTTTGACATTACAATGCACATGTATCGGGTACTAGCATCATTAAGTCATGCTAAGTTACTGAAATCTTCACAATTTTAGCATTTGAGTTAAATCTTAGACGGTTTACGTCTTAGATGAGAGGGACCGCATTTGTGTTCATTGATAATATTGAAATGTAAGTTGTGTTTGATAATAATGCATAAAAAATTTCGAAAAAATAATATTTTTCTTATCCCAAGCATAGATTACCTTAGCCGTATTCGGTACAACTTTTAGGAATTTTGGATCTTCAATGCTCTTCAACTTTGTAATTGTTTGGCTTTTTAAATATTTTGATTTGAGCGTCACTGATGAGTCTTGTGTAGACGAAATGCGCGTCTGGCGTACTAAGTTATAATCCTGGTACCTATAACTATATGTAAAGGATGAGGATGAACACGGATGCAGCCACTTTTATTTTGACAAAAAACGGAGCGTTTAAGGGAGTAAATACATTAAAATCTTTTACATAAACTAATTGAATCAACTAAAATAGACATTCAAGTGTTTAAAAAGTGGCCAAAATCTTACGTCGGATGAATCTGAAATTTGAGGCCAAAATCGGCCCTTACCGGACCTACTCCTTTTTCGGTTTCCTATACGGTTGCGAAGCCCTAGAGATAACAAGAAAAGCAGTGTTCGGGGAGATAACTTTTATATTGGAAATTATTCGGTTACACGGTGTCAGTTTCAAAAGCGTATAAAATGTTCAATATCATATTGCAAATATCTAAGCGACATCTGGCGAAACAAAACAAAAACAGCGAAGGAACAAAATTTGTCGGAAGAAAAATAATTTTTTTAAAACAATTGTTGACGGTCTTTCCCCTCTGAAAAAGAGGGACAAATTATACCAAAGTTTGAATGGTGTCGAAACTTTTGCATTAACTGCCTTATTTAAATGAACGAACCAGTGCATTGCTCAGCTCTAAAAGTAATGGACTTATATATATAATAGAATCGATAAGTACATCGATAGAGTATGGTTATGTATTGTGGTTGGTATATGTAGATGCAAGATGATCGTAATGGATTGACAGGTTGCACTCACATTAGTAGCTACGTTGTGCATTAATTTCAACAAGGCATTAACATTATAAGTTCATTCTAAAATATGTATAAATTTTCATATCAAACGAAAACTATGTCATCTGTTTCTTATCAATTATAATCATACTGCTGAACTAAATAATATTGTATTACATGACCTTTGCTTCGCATTGAAACAGTTTAATCTTTAGATTTTTTTTTCTACTTCTGTATACTTGTTTATAAATTAATTTTGTGGTTCAACATACTTTTGATATTTAATGTGTTATGTAGAGAAACAACATGCATAGTGCTGTTAAAAATACTCAGGTGTATCTATCATCAAATATTGACCGACGTCGTAATAAATATTTACTGGTAATACATCAAAATGAATATCTTATTTCTACCTGCCTTTGTTTGTAGGTTGTGATTTTTATTTATTTCTGTCTTTATGTCTCGATTTTTAATCTATGATATAATTATTTATTTACACGTAAGACAACAAAAAGCCATGTCATTTACAACGAAAGTTTTAAGTTCAAAGGATTTGGAAAGTAAAATGTCGAATTTGATGGTGACAGAAAAAATACATTGTATGTGTAATCGAATTATCCACCCTACCCGATACACACACACACACACACACACACACACACACACACATAAGTAGCATTGCAACGGTCTGCAACATAAACTGAATTTGAAACAATGAGGTCATCTGACACACTTATTCTCTACATTTTTTTCTACAAGTCGATTAATTCATTGTTTAAGGAACGATAACACATTAAACAAAAATATGGCTTATAAGACGACACGAGTTGTCTTTCTTGTACAAAATACTGTTCTAGATAAAAGACAGTCGAGACGAGACGTAAGCAAATTGTTTTTCTGACATATCAAATTTTATTTGTACATGCTTAATGATGAGATTAAATAATATTTAAAATTATGGACTCGCATAATATTATTGGAAATATTATTTAATCTCATAATATTGTGGATTTTCATAAAGCAGTCGAATTTAGCCAATTCCATAATATTATGGAGTTCGCTAAGTGCCCCGACTGTTTCAGCACAGAACAATGTCGTCTTATCTTTTATTTCGAACAGTGAATCTGGGACTGGAATTTAATAGTCAATATGAAAACATTTTCCCCTTTTTCTATATGGTTAATAGGTTGATGAAAACGACAAAAGGCACAATGTTAATCTTTAAGCTTGTTTTGTATAGAGCTTGTTTATACATAAATATTGGGTCTTGACGTTTCAGCTCTATTTGGGTCGGTGTGCTATTTTATTGAAGTCAACCGTATACGTTTCTGTATGTGTACTTAGATATAAAAAAAATTACCTCCGGTATTCCGTGTCCTCACTTCATTCTTTATAAACTCATTCTCTTCTGATGTTTCTATTTCGACAAGCTTACCTCCGATACATTTACAGTTTTCCTTTATTAGAGAAAGAGCTATTTAAAATATGGCATTTTTTTAAATGTTTAAAAAAAACTATAATAGTTCACATGTAAATGTATTCATATTTGCAATTAAAGATTTCAACAACAAAATATTAAATATTTGGGAGTAGATAAAACATTCCATATGTTATATCAAGAAAATTGGTACCGTTAATTTTATTATATCAAGCTATTTTTAAAGAAGTAAAATTTGGGTGCTGGATTTTACTGTGTTTATTTATGTATATATCACTCAGTGTATTTTTATTGTTAAAATATTTTTGATTGAGTTAAGCTTTTCAAAAATGTATCTTTCTATAGGCTAATATATTGTTTCAGGGTAGGGTGAAGGTTGGCGGCTATTAAAACGTTAAACATGCTGCACAGGAGCTTGAAGTTCACTGGTTGTTGTTTGTTGATGTCGTTCTTACATGCTTCTCGTTTCGCGATCTTTATAAAGGGTAGAACGATGGTTTTCCTGTTTAAATAATTTTACACTTGTCATGTTTGAGACCTTTTACAGCTTCGTGGTGAAGGCCGTTCTTTGGCCTATATTGGTTTTACTTTTACAAATTTTGACTTTGATGAAGAGTTGCACTCATACCACATCTTCTTATTTATATATCATGTTATATGTGAATCCCAATTTTTTATAGAGGAAAAGAACAAGCTTATTGCATATTCTACTATGAAGGGTCTTCATAAAGCGAAGAACTACGCCTGTTAATAAGATATTTTATGATAAAGTTGCCCATTATTGTTTAGCATTGTTAAGATGATTTTATATATGTCTATTTATCAATAACTCCATTAAAATCAATAAATGATCAGAACATATAAATAAATTGACTTTTTCCTTTAAAAAAGATATGCAAAAAGTGTTATGACCTTCATGTATCACATCAATGCTCTAAACCTATACTATTTTTACTTACTTTCGCTTTCTCCCATTCTGTCAAATCTTCAATTATAGAATACATGGAATTGCCATAGCTGATACATCCTGCACATGTCGTTGGAACTTTAAACAAAAAACATCAGATTTAACATTGAAATTGAAAAATTGTAGGGTTAATGTTTTGTATTATAAATTTGTTTTATTTAGACCAATAAATAATTTAAAATTACAAATCAGCTCAACAGTCACCTATTACATTGTAAATCTACCAGACGTTCCTATAAGGATACGTATTGCTGATATATAAACTAAGTATTAAAGATAAGAAATATATGAAAGAGGGACAAAAGATACCAAAGGGATAGTCAAACTCATAAATTGAAAATAAACTGACAACGCCATGGCTAAAAATGAAAAAGACAAACATAAAAACAATAGTACACACAACATAGAAAACTAAAGAATAGGCAACAAGAAATCCATTCAAAAACTAGGGGTGATTTCAGGTGCTTCAGAAGGGTAAGCAGATCCTGCTCCACATGTGGCACTCGTCGTGTTGCTGATGTTATAACAAATCCGGTAAAAAGTCTTATTCGGTAAGTCACATACATGAAAGGGAAGGGAATTGTAGTTACGACGTAAGGAACATATCATGAAATTTACACACAATGTTGACTAATAAATTGTCATTTTATACAATCTTAAGAAACAGACAGAGACATGGGTGATGAGGTTTATTATATATATTATCAGTTATAGTAATTAAAACTTTATTGAACTAACTGTGCTGGTTTCTTGTAATAACACTCCAACCGATGGCAGTGTTTGTGGCTACACAACATTTTTCAGTTATGTCAAGACAACATATTGAAGATTCTTTGGAAAAACTGGCCACACAACATGCATCATGAGATAGACACCTCGCTCCGCACTCTAATTTGGATTCTGAATAAACATCTGTTGTGTTACACGACGACATTATAGTTTCTCCATTTTTGACGGTGAAGGTACTTGTTTTCTTTTTTATAGTTTCAATATTCAAGGTACAGTAAGTTAGTGTTGTTGTTAAAATAATTATCGAAATTGTTAACAAGAAACATTGCATCTTCATTTTAAAACGTAGCCAAAGTGTTGAAATTAAATGCTTAACAACTTTTAAATATGCAATAAAAGTAAAAAGATCCAATCAAATTGCTTCAGTATACATCGGAAATTTTAATGATTTATAATAACATGTTGTTGGAACGTTGCATTACATATCATTTACTTGTTCGATTATATAGAATTATATGACGACACCAAATCTTTGAATTTGTTTGTAGTTTATAGATATAATTTAACGATATTCTCCACTTTATTACCAACATTTAGCATCATAGGGGTCAAGAATAACGAACATCAAACTAAAGTCGATTGTTTTGTAACACTATTGAAAAATCATCAAAATATGTCTTTGTAAAGTAATAGAAATTCAATATGACTTCTGTTACTATCATTTACACTTTTTGTTATTCATGCAATTCAACATATTAACAAAAACAAAACATTGGATAGGTTCTATTTTTTTTACTAGTCATATCAATTCAGAAACATATCTATCTGCTTAAAATTATAATTATATTTCAAAACCTGCTATTTTATCATGTTTATATTAGCGATCGAAGCTATTTTCAACTTTCTTGCATTGCATTAAAGTAGGACAATTTTAGTGATAATTACATGTTTGTGTTCTAAGTTTGTTAAAATGCATATACAAATAAATTTCCGACTTTAACGTCACTGTTTATTTTGTAATTGCTTTCCAACTATTTCAATCCATTTAATGACGCTAAATGATGCCATTTTGATGGGAACTTGCAGCTGCCGTATGTCATGGTATTGGATTCTTTTTTCTTATGAATGCATTGTTATTAAATTATACATGTTTGGTAGAATTGAAGATAGGTATTTGATTTGACCTACCAAGAACAGATAACTTTTTATTTGAAATCAATATAATTTTGGCTGTAAACGATGTTTTTAGTTCTATTTTTAGCTAGGATTTTAAATTAAATGGTTTGTTTTCATCATTATTAGACTATAATATGTTTTTACCATCTGTTCTACGAGAATTGTACAAAACGATATCAACATTTATTTGTCAATAGTTAACAATTACTTTTTTAATAATGTTTTATTACAAGGTTTTTCAATTGTTTTAGCTAGAACCCGTTTCAATAAATGTATATTATAGTTCACTTCATTTCAAAATATTTGACGGATTGATATGCGATTCCGAAAACCGTTGGATTTAAACTTGCTAAAAGTTAACATACATTTATAGAAACAAGTGAAATAAGAAAATATTGAATTCCAAGGAATATTCTCATCGGAATGTATTTTATAAAATTGCAAAATAAAACGTTCAAACACTCCAAATGAATGGAACACAATAATTCTTGCTATATTTCTGAATTGTTGTAGGCATTTCTGTATATCAATAATAGTGGATTAAATCTGAATGCATAGCAAGCTTAACATCTTACTTATATTAACTACCATATGTGGACAAAACAAACAAACATACTATGTAAAAATGTCAAAAATTTATCAAATTTGATATTACAAAATCAGCTCATGCTGGATTAATGATTTCAGCAAAGTATGCAACTTAAAAAAAAGAATGTTTTTTATGTTTTCATTGTTTTCTTACACATTTTAAGGCATTTCAAAAGGTAAATTATATGTTTCTTTGTGTTTACTTTTGAATTTTTTTGTTAGCAATCTTCAATTTTATTTCTCTAATTAATAATTTTGTATGATATGTAGCTCCATTTCATTTTGGAAAATCACTACGCATTTTTTTTCTTTAAAATCTAACACATTTATCAAGATGATATATTATCTTATATGATAAGTTAGCCTGCATTCCTTCATACCAAACAATGTAACTATGTGTTGGTCTTATGTACAATTAGTCTTACACGCGAGCATACACGCTCAATGCTTCTCAGACTATGATCGAACTGTCTTGTTAGTCTTGCCCAGAGAGAGTTCATTTACAAAGATAGCATCTTCAAAACTTGTTTTAAGCAAAAAAATAAATAAATAAAGCAGAGCACATACAATGTCTACATAGACTTGAAGCGGCTATTGAATTATAAAGAAAAAGGAAGAAATAAAAAAATATAAAGGAAGCAGGGAGCTAAAGGCCCGATTGTGACCAAAGAAAATAAAATGTTCGATTTTTATTTTAAATTGCCACATGAGGTTTGTAAATACATATGGTCATGAAATATTAATGAAAAACATGAACATTTTTGTTTGATGACGTCACAATTACGTCATAAAATGTATCATTTCACAAAAACAATTGAAAACATATATTATGCAGTTGACCGTCGTTATTTCAACTGTGGAAGCATCGTGCGTAGCAAAATAATTTATAACTATTGATGTTATCACAATAAATATAAAGTTGTTTCTTGCATGCGGACATTTTTTTCGATCTAAATAAGGCAAGAGTGGTATACCCTTCTCAAAAGTTATCAATCGACTAACAGAAATCAAATCCAGGTCATAGACCAAAATCAAGGGAAACACATCAAATATAAGATAAAAACAACAAAACAACAGAAACACTGAAGTGCAACAAAAACAGACGACAATTCAACATAAATAAAACGAGCAATTAGTATTAAAATTCAAATGCAATATTCCTGACTTGGTATAGGAAATTTTTAAGAAAAAATTGCGGGTTGAACCTTGTTTTGATGCTAGCTAAACATCGCTCTTAATGGCAATGTTAAATATACCGCTAAAATGACAATATTACACCACTGATTATATTGACAACAACGTGTGAGCAAACAAACAGACAAGAGGTAAAATTGTCAAAAATTTGGAGCACAGAAGCTAACACTGTACTACATTTCTTACCACTTCCATGAACAAATCAGTATTCCAACAAAGTAAACCAAAACGGAAAATACTCTAGAATATATAAGCAAAAAACAGGTGTATCAGCTTTAAAAAGCTTATTGTAACAGCGAGTACTCGAGTACTTACATGTAGTTAGTTTTCTTGAGGTTTTTTTTGTTGGGATGTAGAAGTACCCTTCCACGTTAACTGTGTCATTTTGTTATTTATTTTGTGTTTTGTATCGATCTAATGAGATTCTTTAACATATTTTTATAGTTTGTTTATATGTTGCACTGCTACACCACTGTCCCATGTTAAAGCCTCGGTCACACCTTACCGGATAGCTCGAACGGACGCCTAACGGATAAAAAATAGTTATCCGTTGACAAAATTTCATCCGTTAGGAGGCCGTTGGTGTACTAACGGACATGTAACGTATGCCTAACGGACACACAACGGACATTGAACCTACGTGAAACGGATACGTACCGGACAGAACGAACGTCGAACGTACATCCAACGGACGAGTACCGGATCAAACGGACAGCTTACGGAAGCGTAACGGATAAAACGGATGAACAAAATAATCTGAAAATTGAAGGCAAGGAACCATCTAAAAATTTAAGGCAATAAACCATCTGAAAAATTAAAAGCAATAAACCATCTGAAAATTAAAGGCAATAAACCATCTGAAAATTAAAGGCAATAAACCACATACACGTTACCTTAAAATGATTGTATCTAGTACATGTATATATGTTATAATATTTGCTTCTGGGAAAGTGTGGTCAGTAGGACAGGTATCAAGGTCACACGTACCAAACAAATAGAACAATTTATCCGATTTTTTTTTTACATTTTTACACACGAGGGTCACTTTAGTTAACTGGTTTAGTTGATTTTATTTTGTATTGCGTCTTGTTTAGCATGATATGTGTGCAAATATAGAGCTACTCTGATTAAAAAAAATCAAGGTAGAAGCAGTGTGGTAATTCAGTCTTATAGAGTTTAAGTTGATTTTCTGAATTTGTTTATATTATGTACCTCTGGATATGGTGTTATGCGGAACTCTCCATGCGTACTGCATGCTACGATGTTTTGCTCCAGAAGCAAGGTGTCTAAGTATAATTGCTAACTTGAGTCCTGGTTCCAGTGGATTTCTGTAAAAGGTATTCTGCTTGGCTATGCGAGGTCCAACCTGCAATATTTCGTTGAACATTTCTGTGGGCATTCGAAGGAAGTGTACAAAGGACTGCCGATCCTCCCGCCTAAGTTCGGTCATGAGTTGGTCATATAGACCAAAACTGCGTCGTCTTTCAGGACCAAGCCATGGTCTTGTCCACCATCTCCTTTGTCTTCTCCTTCTTCTCCTTTCGACAGCTATAAGGTTTATATTTGCTACATTTAAGTTGAGTCTGGCCTGAATAAGAGCTGCTTGGTAGGTATATAGCGAGGACGTGCTCTTACTCCAAGATCCATCACGAATAATAAATATTCATGACACTCACGAAAATCTGACATACTAATTATTGGCATTTCTGACGCGAAATTTCAATTGGCATTTGTCCGTTTTACATCCGGTAGGCATCCGTTTTATGCGTTATCCTTCCGTTAATGTCCGTTTCACATCCGTTTTATCCGTTATGCGTCAGTTAGGCGTCCGTTAGGCGTCCGGTAGACGTCCGTTGGTGAATTGGTCTACCGGATCTCCAACGGATGCATAACGAACACGTAACGGATAAAAGACGGACGAGTACCGTATAAAGCGGACGCTAAACGGACGTTCAACGGACATTTTATCCGTTGGACGTGCGTTCAAAGTTCTGAACATACTCAAAATTTTCAACCGGACAGAACGGACGTCAACGGATAAAACGGACGCTTAACGGACATGCAACGGATATGGACGGACGTCTAACGGATAAGAACGGACGTCTAACGGACATGAACGGATTGAAAAAAAGTTATTCGTTAGGCGTCCGTTCGAGCTATCCGGTAAGGTGTGACCGAGGCTTTAGGGAGGGTTGTGTATGAAGATAATTCGTCAAAGGCTGTAACTTTTTATTTTGAATTATATTTCAACCTGAAATTCACAATATCACAATACGACAATAAAACACAAGTCAAAAGTTTGATATGTTGACATCGTGATTGATAAAATTCATTAGACACAGTAAACAGTTCAAACATCCGCGAAACCATAATGTTGATATCACTGATGCATTGACGGCTTATTTCATATCAATCATTTGATACTTATAAGGAAAGGTATATTGCAGGTTCTTCCAAGTGTTCCACTAAACCCTTTCTAAAGTTCTATCTAACATACTCACTGCAGTAAAAGAAGGACTTCAGAAATAACCCGAAACGGCATATTCAAGAAGTGGTGTTAATCAGATGTGGATACTGAAAAATTCAAAAAAGTTATTGGTGAATGTACAATCTCAATCATTGAAACATTGTACCAACATTAAAACCTTTGATTTTTCAACTCTTTATACCACTATTCCACACACTAAACTCGACTAAAAGAACTCGCCAGCTTCTGTTTCCTAAACAAAAAGGGCACTAGACGTTTTAAATACTAAGTTTTGGGCAGAGATTCAGCTGACTCTGTGAACATCATACAAAGTCAAGCATAAAATACACGGACGAGATATCACTGCGATGCTGGACTTTTTAATTGACAACATATTTGTTGAATTTGGAGTTTTGGTCTTCCAGCAGAATATTGGAAATTCAATGGGTACCAATTGCGCTCCTCTACTTGAAGATTTGTTTTTGTATTCCTGTGAAGCAGAATTTATCCAAGGATTTGTAAAAGGAGAAAAGAATTTAGCCCAGTCTTTTAATTTCACCTTTCGGTATATTGATGATGTACTGTCTCTTAATAATAATAGATTCAGTGGTCACTTACATTTAATATATCCAAGTGAACTTGAAATTAAAGAAACTACCGACACAGAAAAATCTGCTTTATATTTAGACCTTTTTCTCGAAATGACTACTGATGGTAGGTAAAATATCAACATTTATGACAAACGCAATGATTTTAATTTGCCTACAGTCAACATTCCATTTCTGTGTAGCAACATCCCAGAGGCACCAGCATATGGAGTTTATGTGTCTCAATTGATATGTTACTCTAAAGTTATATATAAATAGTTAGCTCAAAGTACGTTGATTTTGTTGAACGAGAAATACTGCTTTCTCAAACATCACTCAAGAAATTTTACGATCGTAATCATGAGCTGATTGGCCAGTATGACAAAAGTGTGTAAGAAATCATATCTGATATCCTTCCCCAGTCATATTAACTTTCCATCATTACTCAACTGAACAAGAAATAACACGACAGGTGCCGTATACGGTTCAAGAAATGCTTACCCTTCCTGAGCACCTGATTTCACTCCCGGTTTTTAGAAGAGTGCGTGTGGTTGAGCGTCACTGATGAGTCTTATGTAGACGAAACGCACGTCTGGCGTATAAAATTAAAATCCTGGTACTTTTGATAACTATTTACACCACTGGGTCGATGCCACTGCTGGTGGACGTTTCGTTCCCGAGGGTATCACCAACCCAGTAGTCAGCACTTCGGTGTTGACATGAATATCAATTATATAGATATAGGAAGATGTGGTGTGAGTGCCAATGAGACAACTCTCCATACAAATAACAATTTAAAAAGTAAACCATTATAGGTTAACGTACGGCCTTCAACACGGAGCCTTGGTTCAAACCGAATGGTCATTTTTATAAATTTTCTGTTTACAAAACTTTGAATTTTTCGAAAAACTAAGGATTTTCTTACCCCAGGAGTAGATTACCTTAGCCGTATTTGGCACAACTTTTTGGAATGTCGGGTCCTCAATGCTCTTCAACTTTGTATTTGTTTGGCTTTTTAACTATTTTGATCTGAGCGTCACTGATGAGTCTTATGTAGACGAAACGCGCGTCTGGCGTATAAAATTATAATCCTGGTACTTTTGATAACTATTTACACCACTGGGTCGATGCCACTGCTGGTGGACGTTTCGTCCCCGACGGTATCACCAGCCCAGTAGTCAGCACTTCGGTGTTGACATGAATATCAATTATATGGTCATTTTTATAAATTTTCTGTTTACAAAACTTTGAATTTTTCGAAAAACTAAGGATTTTCTTACCCCAGGAGTAGATTACCTTAGCCGTATTTGGCACAACTTTTTGGAATTTTGAGTCCTCAATGCTCTTCAACTTTGTATTTGTTTGGCTTTTTAACTATTTTGATCTGAGCGTCACTGATGAGTCTTATGTAGACGAAACGCGCGGCTGGCGTATAAAATTATAATCCTGGTTCTTTTGATAACTATTCTTATTTATTGTTTATAACTGTTGATGTAAATGTCTTTTTGTTTTGTGAGTCCTTGTTTACTCCTTGGTTTTGATTGTTATTGTCTTGATATTAACGTGTTGGTGTTCCAGAACAAAACAAGTTCAGAATGTTATCAGATTACAATAATCGTCATGCAATCCAAACAAGATATCAATCAATGTTATAATGTTTATCGGACGTCCGCTAATATATATCATAGTATATGGAGACATAACATAATTTATTAAAGTAATACACTATCAACCCTGTTCAATGTTTGAAATATTTTAATTTAACTGATGGATTCAAAATAATGCACAATATTCATATATTCACAAATATTTACATGTAATCTTATATTGACAAAAGTCGATTCGCCTTTTTGTAGAAAATTTTAATTGTTAAAACAACAGTTGTATCACGTTTTTGTTTTCTTTTTAATCTTTTAGTATTAAGAACCTTTCTGTTTGAATAGAATATAATTATTTTAGAAATTGTATCGAACATATTGATCAAAGATGCGTTTTTGTTTAAAGCTACTTTTAATAAAAAAAAAATTCTTATTCTCTGCTTTATACCGTTGTTATTAAATAAAGATATCCCACTCGGACCTCTTTCTGTACATTATACATGTTCTAAGTACTGATCCTGGTATGACAGATCGATATGGATATTAGTACTTATACTGATAAGATGTACAATATTAGTACTAATACTGGTATGACAGATCTATATGAATTTGTTAAATGATCTGAAGATTGTTATAGATAATGTCAATGAAAATGGAGAAGAGCAGATAACAGTCACCGATGGCTCCTCAAGGCAGCGAGAAAATACAGCCCTCACTTCCGCATGGCTTTTTAAGAGAATCGGAGGTTTAATTTACTACTTTGAACAAATTCCGTTGAATTCAAATATGTGTATTGTATATCTTTTTTTGTTCACTGATATTTATAATCTGATTGATAACAAAATGAACCAAGCCGCGAGAGCCGTGATGTAGTGGTTGCCGTGGTGTAGTGGTTAGGGCATCGGACTACTAACACAAAGGTTCCTGGTTCGATTCCCGTTCGGGATGAAAATTTTAGGAACTAAATTTTCGGCTCTCCCTTGACACCATCTGCGAGTATGGTCTTGAGAAAATGATGATAGTCCGTCGGAAGGGGACGATAAATGGTTGACCCGTGTTAAGAGAGAGCCATATCTCTTGCACGTTAAAGACACCCTTGTAGATTTCGAAAAGAGAAGGCTAATGCCGCGACAAGGCAGCACTCGCACCCGCAATGTGGAAAGGGGTTAATATAAGTTGCAAAACTTGTTTCCCAATCCACTATAAATAAATATGTTTAAACTAAATGAACCAAGCTTAATGTCTTAATTTACATTGATTTTTTTTAATTTCATGCAAAAACTGATTAAAATATTAGCTGCAAATCAATCATTCTACCTTGGGGTGTAATCAAGAAATAAATCCGGAGGGCTTGAATATATCATGATTTTACCAGAGGTTGGCGCCCTTTATGACAAATATTTTACCCTAAGCGATAGCGAGGCGTAAAATATTCGCATAAAGATACAAATCGTGGTAAAATCTCGATATATTCAAGCCCCTATGCATTATTTCGATTCGAATAGGACAAATACGGCAATTGTTTTGGATCGAAGCGCTCTAGGTGAAGACATTACTTGCCGTTCAAATAAATAAACGCACTTTTGAATTGACGTTAAAAACCGGAGCAAACTGAATAAGTGACATGATAAAACCATTTACAATAACATATTTAGATAGGTTTGGATGAATCTAAATCATTTTGGTAATTGTACTTAAATGTCTTATATGAATACAAAAAAATACTAATATAACACATTTTAGCATCTTGTGTCTACGTTTCCTTGTTGTAATAATTTTCGGTTTCACAAACGTGTTTTATCCCGTAAAATGCGTATATTTTGACGTCATCATTCTATGATGTCGGGTAGCTCATTCATAAAAATGCAAATGACGTGGGAGTATGATCGGACCAGCCCAAACAATGCATTCATATTTTACCACAGGTGTGTACTCAATGTGTTTGAAGGACGTCATGATAGAATTTGAAACAATTAGCTCTGCCCACCAATATATCGAGACGATTTTCCCTACAATGCTTGTGTACTTTGTGCAATTACTATTTTTAAAAATCGCAATTGAAAAACCGAAAAACATGTATAATGATTATAAATCTGATAAATATTTAACTATTTATATACCTGCTAAAAAATTGACATATTTACCTTAAAAATGTAGCGTATTACGTATAACTGATCGAAAGTGAATTCAGATAGAGATTTCATCTCATTAGATAATTTTACTTTAAGATTTAAAATGTCAATCACAGATACGTCAATTTTTTATGATCTGTAACAGTTGATATAAGTTACTTATCTTTAAACAAATACGAATTAAATGCAAGTAATAATCCCATGTTTATCTTCAAAAACTGCATGTAAAATGTAGTCGTCACTTGCATACATTTCGTGAAATATGCAATCAAAAACAGAGATCAGTAATAAAATGAAATTTGTATTTGATTGTTACATGTGTAAGCACTTCCATCTTTTGTGTCGTGCTGATACTTGTACTTCAATCATTTAGTAAAAGTTTTTAATTTATCTTTCTTGACAAGATCTGCAATTTAATCTGTATCTTACAACGTACAATCTCTAGAAATTTGTTTTTAGCATGAATGAGGCATATGAGATTATGATATCTTTCCTTCTAAACCAAGAAATTCGAATGTAAGACTATAAAAATCAATTAAAAATTTAGCTTGTTAAATGTTACTTTTTGATTGCTGCAACAGTTAAACAATTTGAACGTTTAATGATTGTACGAACACATTTATATAGTCAACATGAAGAATATATTTTTTAAGTCAATACTATGAAACACGGAAGTTATTAGATACAGATACAAATTTAAAGTAAACATTCAAATAGTAAATAGCAATATGAGACACTGAATGGTAGTCCAAATTATAGTCAGTATTTAAAGCATCATCATGACAAATAACCGTTCTCATCATTTTTATCGAACTGATTGCATGTATGGCCCTGTCAAGTTTATTCGTGCTGAAATTCACAAATATATGAAAGCGGGGTGTTACAATAATGGTCACCCCAACGAAATTCAAAACTACTCCAAATCATCATGCATGGCTGGGTAACAGGGTGATTTGGCTGTCCCGATTCCATGTCAGTAAATGACATAGTCTGGTTAGGTTTACTTATCCATTCCATGTCACCATCATTGTTGAAATTATAACCACCGATCCAGTATCCTTCGACTAAATAGAAAGAAAGTAAAGAACATTTGCATGATTTTTTATACAATATATGCGCAACTAGTTTACAATTGGTGAATAGGTAATAGTTTGTCATGTTTATAATATTGTCAAAAGGTGTAGCTGCTATAATTTTCAAGCAGTTTTTACATCAAATGAACGCAAATTCTGTAGGAACATTGATAGAATGGTGCATGTTTTGGTTTTTTTTGTGGGGGAGGGGGGGGGGTAATGCTGATCGCATAGGTCTATGTTAATTAATTTTTTTAGACTCTGGTCGAGTTAAAGCTCTTCAAATATATCAAACTGTCAATGTAATGACCTATTAGTTTCTTTCACTATTGTATCGTTGGATTGCAGTCATGCTAAACTCCACATCAAGTAAATGTCGAATTACAAAACAAGGTTATTGAAGTGTTTATTATTCCTTAAATTCAATGTTATGCGTATGGTTATGTGTTTGTTCCAGACCAGGATCTTCCATGTTTTTTGTTTTATTATTCTGAATGTTATTGTTATTTAAGAACCTTAGTGTTGATAGTCTATGTTCCTCGTTTATTCAAACCAGGGACGATTCGGATCCAGACAAAGTGTATTAAAATGTCAATTTTTATATCGATTGCTCTTTTTTGGTTATGTTTCGTTTTGTTGATGTCGCACCTTATATACTGCACATCTCTTTTTCGTTCATATTTATAGTTCCTTGATTATTTAGTCGCTACGGCAAACAATTTACATAGATAGTACCAGTTTTCGCTTCCGTTGTGATCTGTGTTTAAATTTGATATCATGTTCCTTTCAGAACAGAACAATGTTTTCCTGTATGCTATTCCTTACAGTTTATGACGGGAATTCAATACTGAGTTTAAAATATTTTCTTCTCCTTTTATATGTAGCATTGGTTTATGTGTCAAACCAAAATGAAGAAAAATCATTATGGTTTTTTCTTACGTAAATCGTGCGTTGTCTATATAAAAAAAGAAGATGTGGTATGATTGCCAATGAGACAACTCTCCAATAGAGACCAGATGACACAAAAATTAACAACTATAGATCACCGTACGACCGTCAACAATGAGTAAAACCCTTACCACATAGTCAGCTATAAAAATTGCCCCCAAATGACAAATGTAAAAACTAACGGCCAGAATTATGTACAAAATAATGAACGAAAAACAAATGCGATATACAGCAACAAAGGACAAACACTGGATTACAGAAAACTGACTTGGGATATGCACATATAGAATGTGTTGGGATTAAACATATTACTTTGCGTCCAATCCTCCCCCTTAATTAGGACATTTCTGTAAGAGCACAAAACAATAAGACACTCCATAAAACAATTAAAAGAAATCCGATAATTAACAGCAACAATCAAAAACCACCCAATGACAGGCTCCTGATTAAAAATAGACACATTAAGCATGTGTCGGGGTAAAACTAGTCTGAAGACGCCATTCCTATTACCTGGGACAGTAGTGTAACAGGACAACTAAAAAACAAACTTTGAAAATTAGTTGAAAAGGACCTAACTCATCAAATCGATACAAAGCACGAAAACACCCGTGTGAATATGCATAAGATAATGCACTAGAAAAACGGTTACGTTGACATCCGCACTTAAAAGTACAGTTATTTGATCACACCTGATACCGTATGTATGATGGTTCATTATCCATCGAACATATAAAGCTTTAATCACTTATTTTCTATATCTGTTTCAAATATTTTTCAATTTCAAATTGGTAATTTGTTCCGTCAGTCAGTCTTCATATAAGGCGTTATAAAACAGGTATATATAGGTATTGTAACTGCTCATCATTAGAAAACATTGTTTTGTGGGGTGACGTCTAATGCAGATCGTATCAGTTCGCTGTTGAATTCATTCGCAATTTTTGTGTAGCATCTGGTCGATTAAAAGCTTTTTAAATATATCAAACTGTCAACTTGGTATTTATGATTTGATGTCGCTCTAATGAGTATAATTTTAAAAAGTAAATTAATGTTATGTTCCAACCAAAGAATTATATAAAAAAGATGTGTTTTTATTTCTAAAATGACCTTAGTGTTGATGTTCCTTGTTCTGTATATATTATAACTAGTAGACGATTAGGATTTTGACAAAGTGTATCGACTGGTCCATTTTTAAACCGATTGATGTCTGGACATGTCTGTTTCGCTTAGTTGCTTTCTGTATTGAGCATATCCCATACATCGTTTGTATTCATATTACTGGTTCAGTTGATAATTTACTACGGGAAACAAACGGCATAAATAGTATTTTGAGACGCTTGTAGAATTTGCATATTCTGTTCCTTTTATAACAGAGCAGTGTTTATTTAAAAGTTATTCCTTACAATTTGAAACAGGAATTAAAAACTCAGTATGGAAAGATTATCTTCTTATTTTCAAAACCCAAGTCAAGAAAAACCACAATAGATGGGTGTCCAGTTTCTTTTGCATGTTTTTACCGTATGGAAGTTGTGCCTTGTCTTGAAGATTCGTGGTTTTTCTGTAGTATATATGTGTCTTGTTATGAAAATTGGTAGCTTACGGTTGTTTTGTTTTATGCTGATGTACTGTTTTATTGACGTGTACCTCATAAATGTTTTTACTCGTACATAAGAAAAAAGTACCTCCAGTATTTAGGGTCCTCGCTTTATTCTTGATAAACTCATTCTCCAGTGATGTTTCCAATTCCAACAGGTTACCTCCCAGCCATTTACAAATTTCCTTAATTAACATAAAAATAATAAAATTACTTACCATTTTTCTTCGCATTATGCAGAATTGTATCTTTTATTAAAAAAACAGGGACAGTGTATCCTTTGCATGCATTCCACTACCTCTCTGTATTTACTAATTATACAATAGACGTGTTTGCCAGATACAACCAACAGCTAGTAATGAAGATAAAATTTGGTACTTTGCGATCCTTTAAGTAAAATGCGTCGTGTCAGAAATCATTCAATATGTGTAGTAGTTTAAGTCGTCAATGAGTCAAACTAGTTAATAAAGAAGTTTGTTTTTTGCAGGGATGTGTAGTATACAATCCATCCTGACATACATATTACTGATTTACTTTGCGACTATAACATTTACATAATAAAGAATAAGTATGTTCAGTATTGGTTGATGTGGACAAATTATTGTGTTAGACAAGTCCGCTTGAGGTATCAAAACATTTGAAATCTTTATATGATTCAATATTTTGAATAAAAAGAGGACATGTATACTGGCACTCTAAATTGATGCCGACAAAATTTGCAATCACTGTGTTCCAGGCATGGGGTAATGCAAATTAGTAATTGTAAAGCATGGTATGTGTAATGCAGCAATTTTTGCATTACATGGAATGGTAATTTAATGCATTACTTGGGGAAAAGTTGCGTAAGTTCATGCATTACATTGCATTACACTGCATTACTGTTTTTCACATACTATATATCTTTCACAGATTGTTGGAGATTTAGCTAAGGCAGAATTTTAGCTCAGGCAGAATTTAAGAAAGAAGGACATTACTGTAAAATAGTTTTATTATTGTTTAAACATCAATGATAACTCTGTAATGATTAAATAATAAAAAATTGACTATTGTCATATAACACATATTAGTTTGTTTTACAAACAATCTTTTCACCATTTTCACACTTGGTCATAAATTAAGCTCTCTGTTTATTTTCTAATAAGGAAAGCATTTCTCAGTTAATATTTTTGATTAAAATTGACAAAAACAAATGATAGCATATTTATAAAAATGAAGTTAACACTAGTTAAAATAAATACTGTGGATTCATTTATTTTCATGGATACCAATTTTCGTGGTTTGAGGAAAACTTGCATATTCGTGGATATTTAATTTCGTGGTTTTGACAAAGTATGCATATATTCCTTTAGAAAATTTGCAATTCGTTGAATATTTGAATTCGTGGTTTCCCGGTACCCACGAAATCAACGAAAATTGGTATCCAACGAATAATAATGAATCCATAGTACCAAACTTCATTTCTGTAATTTCTCTTTAGAGAAAACAGAGAGATGTATACCTTGAAACCCTAATGATGTTAAAATGTAGAAGTTGTATTGAATAGACATTTTACTTAATACATAAATTGTGTATGTATATGGAACAGTTATGGCATATTGTAGAATCTTTGATGACTTCATATATATAGGAAGATGTGGTGTAAGTGCCAATGAGACAACTCTCCATCCAAATAACAATTTATAAAAGTACATTATGTGTCAATATACGGCCTTTAACACGGAGCCTTGGCTCACACCGAACAACAAGCTATAAAGGGCTCCAAAATTACTAGTGTAAAACCATGCAAACGGGAAAACCAACGGTCTAATCTATGTAAGACACGAGAAACGAGAAACACGTATAAATTACATAAACAAACGAGAACTACTGTACATCAGATTCATGTTCTTTTTCAAAATGTTTGATTTTTTTACGCTTAATGATAACATTTACAAACTATGTTTAATGTAATGTGTAATTCGATGCATTACTTTGCAAAAGTAATTGTAATATAATGCATTATTTTGATAACTTTGATTCTGTTGTGTTCCAATATTGCTGTCATTTGTATTATACAATCGAACCTGTGCAAATGTGGTCAGTTTTGGTTGGTTCACATAATGTTGTTATATGAGTCAGCCTGAGGTATCAAAACTACTGATTTTTTTTTATTTACAATTAAAAATTTTGAATAAATAGAGGACATGCTGGCACTCTAAATTGATACGGATAAAATTTTGTAGTCAATGTCTTCCAATATTGCTGACATTTGTATTATACAATCCATCCTGACATTTAAATATAACTAATTTACTATGTGGCTATATATTTTTACATTACAAACATGATAAAGTGCAAATGTGGTCAGTTTTGGTTGATGTGGTTAAATAATGTTGTTAAACGAGTCAGTCTGAGGTATTAAAACTACTGATGTTTTTTTTTTTAAATTCAATAGTTTAAATAAAAAGAGGACATGCTTTTACTCTAAATTGATTAAGACAACATTTTGTAGTCATTGTGTTCCACTATTGCTCTCATCATAATTATACAATCCATCCTGACATAGAAAATATAAAGTGCAAATATAATCAGTTTTTGTTGATGCGGTCAAATAATTTTTCTTACACTTGATTTGGGACCAAAACTCCCAAAATCAATCCCAACCTTCCTTTTGTGGTCATACAGGCGGAAACCCAGTTGAAATAAAACAATCGAATCGAAGTTCTTTGTTAGAGAAGGCCATAAATGCTTACTGTAATGTTTACTATAGTAACAAGTTTTTTTTAAAGTTAACAGAAACAAATAAAATGACAGTTTTCGGCCAATTTACGAAGTATTTTATCATAAAAACACCATTTGAATAAGTTTTCAATGTATCTTTTCCATAACTAAGCAGAACACTAAGATATCAAGTCGACGACATGAGTGTCTATTAAGTTGGATCAAAAAATGCATAACCGATTTTTTTTAAATTACCACGGACGTAGCACATATTTATCTATTTTTTCTTAAATTTTCGTTTCTGCCCTTCCATTATATGACTCACGAAATAATTCCAAAAACTGGGTAACAATTGCATCGAAAAGGGAAATCGAGTGCACCTTTTTATGTCAGGGCGTGTTTGAGTTTATATTTTGTCTTGAAAACGTACAAAGCAAGAGTATTTGATACATCATCTCGCTTCAGATTCTATTATTTTTATATATCAAGGCTACAGGTTGACTTCAAAAAGTCACAGTACTAAAAAAAATGTATGGGTCAAGCGAAATACCTATCAAATGAATCACAAAAACAGAGTAGGTGTGTTCGAATAACAATTTTTACTAAAAGTACTTGACGACAGACTTTTAAGTTGGATCTAAAAATGCATATCTTCGAGAAAAAAAAAATGTGTGTGTGATATTTAGGTTTTATAGTCTTTAACCACTGAATTTTTTTAGTCTGCCCTCCAAGAAATATTTAATTATAATTTTTTTAAATGTTTATGAATTTTCGAAAATTTCACCTGACAACCGATCAAACAATAGTTTTTTGTTGACTGAATTCAGACAAGTACATTAACTGATACTCATTAGCTAGTGGATACATTTGTGTTTTAAAATACAACTGCCATTTAAGCATCGTAATAGTGCTATGTGGATAAATTTATCGGTTTTCAAGAGCTAAATTGGCAGTGCGTCATCTCTACAATGGCTTCTATTTTTACGATTGTAAAAATGAACTGGCGTAATTGGAAGATAATTTTGACGAAGTAGAATCCTGACTGTGTAATATATCATCAGAGACATACTATACACATGTATATAATATGTATGTTTCTGATATCATTAACTGTAATCGTCAATATGTCAATCGAAAATGACAAGCTGGTCGTTTAATTTTGATGTACCTTATCATTTGAAATGTAAGGTCAGTGTATCCAGGATACAATAACAATCTACAGTATCGCGTTTACTACAAGCAGTAAATTTGTGTTTACCGTTTACGAAAAAAGAAGACGTGCTTTCTTTTTCACGTTAGCGCGGAAGTACACGCGCGTTTACTCTTTACAAAATAGACGCGCCATTGTTGCGTTAACGCAGAGGTAAATGCCGAATTAAACGCGTATTTACTTTTGATGTCTACTGAAATTTCGAAGTGAACGCACAGTTAACGCGGCGTTTACATGAAGTGCACGCAAGTAAACGCCGCGTTTAATTCTTCTACCCGTCTGCATGTCATGCTTGGTCTACACCTATCTTTTCCATCAATATTTTAACTATTAAAGTGGTTAACTTACTTTCGCATTCTGCCATTCTTCATAATGTGGGATAATAGAATACACGGTATTGCTAAATGATACGCTTCCTGTACAGGTCATTGAAACTGAAATCACAAATATGTCGATTTACAATTTAGATAAAAAAAAAAAAAAATTTTGTGCGATCCATGCATGTTTTTTTTTTTTATCAAGATATATTCAGTATATGACAGCACTAGTATTACAAATACAATAATCATATATCACAGCGTAATTGACCGTGTGTTTATTTTGGTGTTTCTCGGTCCTATACATCCTGTCACTGTGTTATTGTGTTATTGTCAATTTTCGTAATTGTTTTCTTTTATCTCTACTTACGTGCTTTGTCGAGCAATATCTTTTGTCACATTTTTTTTTTTTTTTTTTTAGTAATACAGATGTTTTACACAATGTTGACTGCTCTTTGTTCGGGTTGTTGTCTCTTTGACACATTCTCCATTTCATTCTCAATTGTAGGTTATTTCCCTATTTTTGACCTTTTCTGTATTATGTCTATTTGTTTAGTTCACAAAATTACTGAATTTGATGCGACTGTCATACAAGTGAGAGGTTAAGCTGGCTATAAAACCAGGTATAATCCACCATAGTTTACATCAAGAAATAACCTGTACCAGATCCGGGATATGACAGATGATGTCTATCAGTTTGGTGCGTTTTTGGCTTTTTATTTCATTATATGATGAGTACCTTTCCGTTTAGAATGTTCAGTATATTTGTTATTTTACTTTTCTCTTGTTAATGTATCATGCATGCTGATCAACAAGACATCATCAATTTCAAATAAACATACAGTTTAAAATTATATAAGATTGATTTGTACACACTGCTAAACAGTTACATACAGAAAAGCGATGCGTTTTTAATTTCAACATCTAAATGTCTCGAGCGGGGAAATATCGGCTATACGTATTGGAGAGGTAGAATCGATTTATATCAACCTTTAAGTCAAGTCGTCATATCAGTATATGCAACTTTAATTCCGTCTGTTAAGAACTTTTAAACGCAACCATTTATTTAGAAATTTTTTGTTCTTCCAGAAGAGAATTTTAGTCAATTTTTACTTCCTTTGAAATTTAGAGATTTGACGATATCCAAGATACATATAAGTTTCGATTCTCTGATGAGTGTTACTTTATGAATCAGTAAAATTGTTTTTTATTTATTTTTTTGGTCACCAGACCTTCAGATTCATACAAGTTTGAATTCGTCAACTGCATTTGATTTAAAAGGTTATTACAATTATTTTTATAAATACAATTAGCCAAATTATAACTTATTATTCATGTTATTAGATGATTATGATCTTACAATTCAGACCACCATTTGAATTAATTGACATTATCATTATCAAGGCAAGTATTTCAACTTACGATAGTTATTACGTCGAATAGTCCTCCATCCGTCTTTGGTTTCAGTATCAATGCAACATTTCTCGGATATATCTAACCGACATGTTGATGTTCCCTTAGAAAAGCTTGCAACACAGCATTGCCGATGTGATAAACATGTCTGTGCACATACAAGTATTGACTTTGAGTAAAAATCTGAGGTATTTACGCTCCTTATAGCTCTCATGCTTCCCTTCGTTTGAAACGATTCGACATCTTTAGCATTTATGTTTACGGCGTATAACAGGCATGTTGTAGTGACATAAACAGTTAAACAAAACATAAAACAGCGAAGTGTCATAATGATTTCAGTATATATTCAGCGTATCAAGTTTGTTGAAGGATGCATGCTTTCATGGATGCGATATATTTTAGAAACAAAAGGGTAAACAGGGTGTCTTGTAAAACTGAAATGTGAACAAACATAAACAGTTAAAGCATTGATCTGATTCAATGCAACTATCCAATAGAATATACACAATACTACATAATAAATCACCAGTACAACACTGAATTATATCATAAAGAAAAATTCTTATATCAATATCACCAACAATAATCCGGATGTTAAAAATGCGATTCAGTTAAAACTTTCTATTATGTGGGAAAACATCAATAAGCTTTCATTCTGGTTTCGTTTGATCATTAAGAAAAGCTGTAAATTAGTATTGCGTATGAGACATTTAATAAAAATTTGATTCCTTTAATAATTATGCATTACAGCAGTCTTAAATGTCTTTGTAGTGTATAATATCAATGAAAAGTATTATTCCATTATTGAAAATTGTACCTTTTGATAAAAGAAAAAACCTATAATATAGAAAAGGCAACACAACACCGGACGTTGTTGATGCTGGGAGAACAATATTTCTTTTCAATTTCGAGATGTTTCAGCCTATGATCTAAACACTTTGAAATTATGTGTAGCAAAATTTCTGGACCGCCTGCATATGCAGTTTATCGGTAATTTGTACATATTTCCTTTGATGTGTACTCGCTGATATTGTCAGTATCAGGGGACTGGCCGTGATATAAAAATAAGTGGGTCAGTAATGACATGCGCGAATGCAACGCGTAAGGATCTGCTATCCCCTTTCATTCACAAAATTGAGCGTGATTTTTTTTTCGCAGAAACGCACGAGATTTTTGGCGAAAGAAACACTTGACATTGTTTGAAACTTTCACAAAGTTAATTTAGCCTTTTGTGAACAGAAAATGTATGAAAAACCCGATAGACTTTAAAAACAAAATGCGTTATCTATATATATATATGAAGCTTTCCTTGCTATTCAGAAGGACTTACCACTATCGTCCATGCTGTTCCAATCTGAGTTTTTATTCATACAATACCAATACATAGCCCGGTGCTGTTCCAAGTAGTTTTCTTGTTTCTATTTGTTAAGAAGTATTTGTTTTACCTATTCAGTCATTATAAAGTGTTACAATTCATATTTAAACGCAACACATAAATAGTGACCAAAAAGGTACCGCTACCGCATGAGAGAAGCTGGGGAAAAAATGAAATTTACGCATTTTCGACATTTTTGTGGGAACATCATATACAATTTTAAAAAATGTGGTTTCATTGTCCATATAAAGACATATATTCTTAGAACAACGAACAAAAAAGTGAACAAATTCGAATGCGGATCTAGGATAAATTTTAAAATGGGGGGTAACCGGGGACACCAAACTATAAGTCTGCATTGTGGGTCTCATTGGGGTTTGAAATAATTATGAAGTCGACAAGAAAGGAGCTAGCTGCGGAACCGTAGGTCTTAGGTCCTTATGTTATTTTTTGACTATTTGGTCCGTATAGAAAAAAATAACATAAGGACCTAATAGCTGCGGTTCCGCAGCTAGAAATGAGCTTGTTCAGAAAATAAAGTCAGTTTACATTATAATTGCCTCTAGTCCAAAAAATTATGACGCCAGTAGGAAGGCGTCCCAGAAAAAAATTAAAATAGTCTTGCCAGACGTCATAATTATTTGGACTAAATTGCCTACTGAAATGTCTTGTCATATTTCTTAAAATAATTTTAAACCAATTCTTTCATGAAAAGTGGAGCTATTGTAGGATTTATTGCAAATGTAGCTGATGAAGCCCAATAAATGTCTCCATACGGCATTCATTTTTTTGTGAGGATAAAAAAGTTTATTGCAACATTGAATGTTATCATGTGTAATCAAAAGTAATCATGATTACTTTAAAGAAAAGTTATCAAATGTAATCGATTACATTTCAAATAAGGTGTAATTGGAATGTATCCGATTACATTTTATTAGTAAAGTGATTGTAATTCAATCGATTACATTTTAGTGTAATAGACTCCATTCCTGTATGTAACACCACTAATTATGGCATGGCCAGAAAGCACATACCAGAAAGTAGAACATATTTAAAGGGTCCTGTTTGATGCGTGTAATTATTGTGTATCATCAGACTGTAGATTATAATGATAACTGCCTTGGAACCATTGCTACTACAAATAAGGTATCAGGTAACATATTTATTTTCAACATTAAACTAAAAATCTTCTTTGTTTAGATATTTCGGAACCTTTCTGTTACGATGACATACGAATATTTCTGTAAACATTGTACAAAAAAAACTACTATTTTTTTTTTGTTTAAAGCTTCTGTTAATGGCGGTGTGGTTGTTATGTGGATTTCCGTACTTCCGTGTTTGTCATTCTTTTTCTTTACATCATGACATAAAACCTAACTCTTGTTTTACAAAATCAGTAAAACCCGACTAATGTTACAAAGACACTCACTCATACTGGTACGACAGATCGATATGCATTTATTAAATGACGTGAGAAGTGTTGTACATAAACATGGCTTATTAAGACAATCGTATGTTTTGTTTATTTTATTTAACGACTCTTCGTTGCTTAAAACTATTTTACTCAATGCTCTTCAACTTTGTACTTGTTTGGCTTAACAACTATTTTGATCTGAGCGTCACTGATGAGTCTTATGTAGACGAAACGCGCGTCTGGCGTATACAATTATAATCCTGGTACCTTTGATAGCTATGTACTATTTATCTATTCATTTCGTGCATTATTTGATATACAGAAGTTTGACATTAGACCGTTGGTTTTGCTGAATGAATGGTTTTAAACTAGTCCTTTTTGGACCCGTTATAGTTTGCAATTCGATGAGAGTCAGGGATTCGGGTTGATGACCCTACTTTGACTTATACTAATATTGGTTTACTGTTACAAATTGTGACTTGAATGGAGAGTTGTCTCATTGGCACTCTTACCACACCTTCTTATATCTATATGCTAATATTATCGTATGTTGACTAAATACGATTAATCTAATTACTTCAGTTGCATTCAATTCGTATAATGCATATAAGGATGGTAATATAAGACACTGAGCTACACCTTTCTTATTAAACATTAACACAACGATTGGCAAACAGAGTTTTAAACATCTCTGTTCAAAAGATAAATGACTTGTATGTGATCCATTGATAGAAAACATATCAGAACAATTAATGATTCACTAAATAATCTTTATTAAGAGTCGTCGGCATAGTATAATAAACAAGGACATACATTAAAATCTTTTCAGGTTTTAACTGGCTTACAAGGTGAACCAATAATATTAAAAACAAGCATACAATAAGTTACTAAAAAACAAAATAAAGTAATATGATTACGTATAGTAGATATAACAGATATAAGAGCATGATACAGACAAGATTATACTTCGTCAAAATTATCTCCGCACTAGACCACTTACTTTTTTCTTTCATGAAAAGTGGAGCTATTGTAGGATTTATTGCAAATGTAGCTGATGAAGCCCAATAAATGTCTCCATACGGCATTCTTACGATTCTTACTTAACAGCTATATTGGAAAACAAAACAAATGTATCTGCTGGCTTTTACGCATTTTGAATGCACTCAAATTACTTTTTACAATTTAGAATTAATGTATGATTAGATGTCATGGGCAAGTTAAACATTAAGCTGGGGTCACACATTCACGATTTTTACTGCCGTCCTTGACAGGACCATTCCCGATTAAAATTTGTCAAAAGTCTGATCAAGATCCTGTGAATCGGGGATGGAAATTCGATTTGTATCTTTCGCCAGGTAAAATTCGACCGAGTCTGTCACGACTGCGTCCCGATTCTACCGAATGTAATCCGACAGAGATCAGATAGTGACAAGACAGTGAACCGACGCTGACGGAAGTTATCCGTTCGAAAACTGTCGGCATAATCGGGATGATCAGGTACTGTCGGAACGTAATCCTATCACGGTCCGCTCTATCGCATTGCAAACGGCTTTGTCTGGTCTCAGTCGTATTGTATTCTGTTATTGTCGGGACTTCTCCAGATCATTCCCGTTCCACAGGACACCGTCCCGAATACACAGAACATTGTTAGGAATTCGATCCGATACAGCAGAATCTGTCACGACATAGGCACGATTGTAATCCGACTAGACAAAATCGGCTGAGTTTCCCCGAATGTTACGGGACGCACCTAACTGTCGGGGTGCTTTGTCGATCTATTCGGACCCTTCCCGACCAGTAGGAATCTGTTACGAACTAAAACGACTGCGTTCAGACAATAATAGGACATTCCAGATAATTGAGGATACTAATCCGACTTTTTCACTTTTCGTGTCGTATCGCTGTCTGATCTCAAACGGGAGCAATAATCGGCAATGTGTGAACCCCGCATTAACGATTTAAAAGAAATTTCATTAATATTTAACAAGCTATATATCTCCATTGAAATCGACATATTCACCATTATTTTAGTCGTCTGAGGCATGATGAATTGCACGTTGATTATGGTATATATCTCATCTCATTAGACTATTTTTGTAAGAGTTGTGTATTTTACTTTTAGAATAAAAATGGTGATTAACGATCGCCTGTAAATATTTATACCAAGTAATTGCTTGTGGTTATCAAACTTTAAGAAAGTAAAAAGTAAAATCACAACAATACTTAAATCTGAAGAAAATTCAATACAGATAAGAAGTCCCATATCAAATTGCAAAATCAATAGCTAAAGTATATCAAGCAGATATATAAAAACTGTCATATTGTTGACCCTGTACGGGCATTTTCTTAATAAGAAAGTGGTGGATTATCCCTAGTTTAAAAGCTATCTAAACATCTCACCTATATGACAGTCGCACACAATTATATGATCAACAATGTGTGAACAAAACTAACAGACATTATAGGTATAAATGTCATAATAGGGGTACAACAGCCAACATTGAATTATAATCCTAATCTCTATAAAACAAACAAATATGTACCAAATAAACTCACTTAAGGAATGACTATAATATTTATTCTGTCTTTGAAGAAATAACATAAAAAATTTGGTGCACACTGAATAACGCGCGTATCGGGTTATTTAACAGTGTGCACCCCATTTTTTATGTTATTTCGAGTAGACAGAAAAAATATTACAGTCATTTCAAACCGTAGAAAACCATGAAAAAACGTTGATGACGTCACGGTCATATGACTAAATTATGTCTATGGGCTGACAACAAAATAACTTCAGCCAATCAGAAGACGCGTTACATCCAAAATTAAATTATAAAGGCATATAAACAAAGTACATAAGCAAAAATAAGATACAAACATGACAAATATTCAAAAATACAAATAAATTACTCTTGTACAATAGCACAATGACCGTATGTACAAGTACCGAGCCATGTCAAACATTTGTCGAAAGTTAAAGTAATATTTAAAAAGACCATTAAAAGAAAACATGATAGTAAGTTGACAAACAACTCCAGTATAAAAGTCGCATTACATTCACTGTATGCCTGGTAATAACGTATAGATTTTAGTTATATATAAAAACTAACATAACAAGTTCCGATCAGAAAATTGATAAGCCAACACAATATATGGACGCTAGGTTTATTTAGATATCCCCTTTTTGTTATTCTCGTGTGGACATTATGACGAACAAACGATTATAAATCGTCTGATACCCACCTTTTACGTTGTATGAGCAATCAAATTTATATATTAAATACACAAACACGAAAATTATTTTATTGAACAATGATTTATATGATATTCGAATTATGTCTTGACTTTGAGAAGGGGATCGTTATGTTTGGATCGACGGTTCGGAAGACGAAAATTTGGTTACTAGACATGTACACAGTTAGCAATGTGTACAAAATAGTAAATCGTAACTTGCGTTCATTCTCAAAATATTGCCAAAACAAAATGGACTTCTATTATATAATAAAATATGATTCTGGATGTTTAACTCTTAAAAGATTTTTTTACTAATTTAGATATTTGTACATGTATCATATAGCGTCAAATATTCACATATCCATGTTGTTTAAGATCTTCCATGAAACTTCTATTTACCAAAAGTACTAGAAAACATTTTCAACATTAAACGATGCATAGCATTAAAAGAAAAAAGTAAAATCTCAAACATTTAGATATATAAACACAAAAAGATTGTGACAAGGAAATGTCTCCATTTGAAAATGGATGATTAACGATAGGAAAAGACAAATCATATCTTTTATCATAAATGTTGGTATTACGTCTCCCGTTAATGATATAGATATCAAGATCAAGGAAAGGGACGTGTTCATTGTTTGTATTAGTTTTATTTAAGGTCGTCATTATTTAAAGCTAATATATCATCCGAACATTTGAAAGTATTGTTAAATGGGTCTTTGCTGATTTTAGTCATAAGGTGTTACTCATAACAATACAGAAACAGATCCTCAATATATAGAATATCTGAAGCGAACACAAATGTTAATAAAAAAAAAAGTAAAAATGCAAGTGTGTCTATCATCATACAACCAAGACCGATTGTACTTGTTAGATACGGTTGAATTTATGTGTACTGAAATTCACATATATATGAAATCGGGTAGTTACAAGAATGATCACCCCAGCGAAAATCAAAACTTCTCCAAATCATCATGCATAGCTCGGTCATTTGATTGTTGGGTTGTCCTTGGTACATGTCACTAAATGGAATAACCTGGTTTTGTTTACTGATCCATTCCATGTCATTATCATTGTTGAAATTATAACCACCGATCCAGTATCCTTTGACTGAAAAGATAGAATATTTGACATTTCACTGTGTCTAAACTACACCGGCAAACATTGTTCGTACTCGATGGTAAATAACATCCGGCAAAATGACGGAACATAAATAGACAGAAGAAAGAAAGGTTTCTCTTTATTTTCTTATTTTTCTTATGATATAGAAGAATATATATACATATACAACAATTTTCTATTATGAGGTGGAATATTTTCTACAACCGTTCTATGTTTACGGAGAAATAAGTAAAAATGAACGTCAAAATGACGAATTGAGTGAACATTGCCTCGAAATTGTTTAATTTCTCGTTAAATTGTTCACATTGTACGGAAAGAAAGGTACGGGAAGATAGATACTTACACGGAGATTGCAAAACTTGTCATTATGAGCATCTCAATACTTGTATGTCTGAGTATGGAACGAAAGAAATGGATCATGTCAAAATGGAACTGGCCGGTTTTGTCAATGTTTACAATTTGGTTTTGTCATAGACTAAACAATGCATAACCCGGTTTTGTCACACACAAAAAATCATAATCGCATTACGCTTTAATTGATAATTTAACTTCAGCGTTAAAAAAGAGTTGTGTGGGTCGTTGGAAAACAAGTTCTTTCACGGGACAACAGCTTAATTATTTATATGACCAGTCTCAAATTCAAATAAAAAATAAGCGAACACTACTCTTATAGAACACAAATAATTTAAATTTTACTTTGCATTCAAATTTTTTAACAGCAGAATAGATAGAAATGAAGGTTATAACGCAAGTTGAGGTAAAAGCTCTAAAATATGCGTTTTCTGTAGGAATTATGGAAAATATGTTTAAACTTGAAATTAGAGTTTACGGTCTTAAAACTCGAAACACACAATTGATATGTGATTTTCTCGCACAATAGGATTGGCACCTTTATAAGTAATCTAATCATTCTATGTATGTAAATTTTTCTATAATCGTTAAAAATAAATCTTCTGAAGAATAAACGTTTATAGTAAGACAATTGTATATGCATGAATAATCGACATAGAAAATGAATGTAAACTTCATGTATGGGCTTTGCTCATTGTTGAAGGCCGTACGCTGACCTATAGTGGTTAATGTCTGTGTCATTTTGGTCTCTTGTGGGCAGTTGTCTCATTGGCAATCATACCACATCTTCTTTTTTATACTTACAGGAAGAAAAGGATTACAACTACCATGCATTAAAAATAAAATTTACTTATCACTAATTGTAACTATACTACTATGTATAAATTAGTATAATAGTCTCAGGTCATCGACAAAATTCAATAATAATTGCTTTGTTAACCCATGGAAGTAATATTCAAATATTACTTCCATCATGTCCATGGTTAACCTTACTATTACAAAAAACAGGTCTGTACTGTCGCCATTGTGTTATGATGATCGTACACTGACGTTGGTCAATATATTGTGACAATATTAACGGACAGACGATTTCAGTTTATTTTAAAGTGGACGTAATTCGAACAGCTTTTTCATACCGCCGAACGTAGCGAGTCGAACAATATTTTCACTATATTTGCTTTAAAAAATCGTTAAATACATGAATCAATATAGTTTTGGTAATCAAAGGTGAGGTTGGAGGCGTGCAACCTATACGTCTTCTAGATTCGCCACTTATCTTACAAAGTGTATACCGAATTAAAATATTGTAAGAAATAAGAAAACAGGGACACCCGCGAAATCGGATTATGTGAGTTTGAGTATGTCTATTATAAATTCTCATTGATATTTTTAAACAAGCGAGACCAAGTTATTCGAATTCATAGCGTTTTGAACTATTTGTATAAAGCTGCATATGTCAAAAATTAGAAGGTTTGACTGCAACGTATACAAGTATGGAACACAGATCTAACGATTTTTTTTTTGTATTTGCCATATGTCCATTGCCCTTGCCCTTGACCTCATTTCTATATTATTTATCCTTTGGCTACATGACGATTCATGTGACCGTGAACTTATTTCCTTGAATAATTGATTAATGTTAAGAGTTTGTGTTGCTGGTTTTAATAATTAGAATGTGTTCATCTCCGTCTGGCAGGATTTATTAGACCTCGACTTAAATGGTTCCTTTAATAATCGGTTAAGTTTCTGTGACCAGTTTTTTGTTATCTTTTAGACCTTCAGAATAAATTGAATTGCGATCATTTAAGCATTTGTGACATGTCAGTACGTACAGTTAAGTATAAATAATATGGGGTTTTTTTTTGTTGTTGAAGAAAAAACGCCAGTGTAGTTGTTTGCTATGTCCGATCAAGTTATCTCGCTCGTGAAATTTAAAATTTTCAGTTGTTACACAGTTTTTTTTTTAATTTAAGAACGGTGCAATTTTGTTAAGAATTCTTGGTTGTTGTTAGCTCACTTGACCCAACAGGAAAAGTATTTTTTTTCATCACTTGACACTGGTCGACCGTCGTTCGTTATCTTTCAATACAATTTTTTACATAACTTTTCACATCTAAAATTACTAGGCTGCATTTAACAAACTTTATCTAACTTCATATGTTTTTTTAATTATATTTAGGATATTTAGTATTAAAAAGTTTACAATGACCCCGCTTGTCAACCAAGATGGCTGTCATGGCTAAAAAATAAACATAAGCCACGGGGGACATGCAAGTGCATGATGTCAATTATTTAAAAACAGCCGTAGACATAGAAAATTCGAAAGTGCCAGATGAGTATCTTCAAAATGTTGAGCTCTATCATTTGCCAAGTCTAGACGTGTTTCGTTTAGTTGCTGTCACACAGAAGCTATCTCACACATCCTTTTATATTCCTATAACTGATTTAATATATCGATAATAAAACACTTAAGGAAACTAATGGCATTAACAATAACATAATTCAAGACGCTTGTGAATGGTATTGAACTTGAATTTTGTTCTTTTTAGAACAGATCAGTGTATCTCCTACTTTTCAAAACTCAACTCAAGAAAACCAACAGTAAGTGGGTGTCTTTAGTTTGCTCTGTATATTTTTGCCTTATGCAAGTGGTGTCTTGTCTTGAAGATTCTTGGTTTTTCTGTAGTATAAATGTATTTTGTAAGAAAACTGTTAGCTAACGGTTAAGTTGTTTTATGCATGGTGTGCTGTTTTACTGACGTATACATCATACGTATTTTTGTATTCGTATTTAAGAATAGAAGTACACTAGTATTCAAGGTCCTCACTGTATCCTTGATAAACTCATTTTCCTCTGAAGTTTCCAATTCCAACAGCTTTCCTCCGAGACATATACATTTTTTCTAAATCCACATAAAGATAAGTAAGTTACCTAAAATACCTTTCATCATGCAGAATTGTATCCGTTATTAAACATAAAGGGACAGTGCAGCCTTTGCATGCATTCTACTACTTTTCATGTTTTGCTATACAAATGAGGTTTTGTCAGATACAATCAACAGATAATAATGCAAAATATATTTGGTACTATGTATTTTTTTTTTTGAAAAATGCGTCGCGCGAAAAGTCCTTCAATTAGTTCAGTACATTGTGACCTGCCTTATCCGACACCTGATTATTAATTCTTTAACCATGATCCCAAAATATCCATATTCTTGCAGAAGAACCTGAGTATTCTGATACTTGGCTTAATTCGTTCTCCAGTGTGTCGGATTAGACAGGTTACACTGTAGTTATATTCGTCAATGTATCAAATTAGTTAATAAAAAAAAGTTGGTTTTAAACTTGTATCAAGCGCGATATGTTTACTCTTATAAACATGATAAATTAGTCGTTTATTTGATAACAAATGAAATCTGTTGAATATATGAATACTAGAAAGTTTTAAAAATAAAATATGTATATTTTTTGGTTCCTTTTTTTCAGTGCGATATATGTTTCTTAAATCCTTGGGACGTAATGTTAATTGAAATATCACTATTTGGGTCAGTTTAGACTACTGAAGGTGAACAAAACACTAAGCATTATGTGTTTTCTTTCTATATTTTTATGTTAAGGTTTTTCGTTCCGTTCCGAAAAAGCGAAAGAAAACATGTAAATTGTAGATTTTATTAATACAAATGACATGTCCATTTTAATACTACGCATTTAAATTGATTTGTGATTATCCTTTCATTTCGAATATTCAGTCTATCTTTTGTTTTAAATAGTAACGATCCATGCATGTTTTAAACCAATAAAATGGTTAACTTACTTTCGCATTCTCCCATTCTTCATAATCTGGGATAATAGAATACACGGAATTGCCAAATGTAATGCATCCTGTACAGGTAATTGGAACTGAAAACACAAATACAATCGATCTATGTCAGCCTTTAAGTCGAGTCTTCATGTCACTGAACAGAAAAGAAAGACTTTAAATTGTCAAATTGAAATTTTATATTGTGTCTTTCTATCTTATGATATTAAACTTTTGTTCTAGGTAAGGGTGAATGTGGGTACCTATTAAAACGTTTCAACTCCCTGCATTTGTTTGCACTTGTACTTGGCATGCTAAATCAGGAACCTGATGTTCAGTGGTGTCTTTTGTGTCTTTTGTTGATTTAGGTTCCTCGTTTCACATTTTATATATTGGTTTTCATGTTTTTATGATGTTACATTTTTTTCGGGGGGGGGGGGGGGGGGGGGCTTTGAAAAATAGCTGTTCAATTTGAGCCAAAGCTCCGTGTTCGAGACTGTACTTTAACTTATAATGGTTTACTCTTTCAGTTTTTTTGTATCACAAGACCTTGAATTTCATACAAGTTAAAATTCTTTATGGCATTTGAAATTAAAAGGTTTATTCCACAGGTTATTACAATTATTTTTATGTTTACCATTAGTCAAATAATGAATGTATAAATGATTATTATCTTATAAATCAGACCACCATTATATTGATCAGGTTGAATTGACATCATCATTATCGAGGAAATAATTTCAACTTACGATAGTTTTTTCGTCGAATAGTCCTCCATCCGTCTTTGGTTTCAGTATCAATGCAGCATTTTTCTGAAATATCAAAACGACATGTTTATGTTCCCTTAGAAAAGCGTGCAACACAGCACTGCCGATTTGATGAACATGTCTGTGCACATATAAGTAGGGACTTAGAGTGAAAATCTGAAGTACTTAAGCTTCTTATAGCTCTTGTGCTTCCCTCAGTTTGAAACGCTTCGAAATCATTAGCATTTATGTTTACGGCGTATAGCAGGCATACTGTAATTACATAAGCAGCTGCACTAAGAAGAAAACAGCGAATGGTCATAATGATTTCAGTATGAACATCAATGTATCTTGCGTGTTGCAGTTTAAACAGCCGTCTTTTAATGAACAAGAAATCTTGAATAGGATTTCTTTATATAACCTCATACTCAAAAAGGGTGAACTAAATTCATTGGTCTGATTTATGCATTTATACAATAGAATATAAACGATACTAAAGCATAAACAAAATAGAACAACAGTGAATTGTATCATCAAGAAAAAAAATACTGTTTTCGAATTCGATATTAGGAACAATTAAACGGATGTTGATTTGGTTTCCTTTTATCATCTAGAAAAGTTGTATTCAAGGGATAAGTATTGCAATCGAAACACTTAAAATGAATGTGATTCCTTCAATAGCAATGCATTATAATCTTGAAAGACTATTGTTTTATATCAACAGAGATTGCCATGGCATTTTTGAAAATTTTACCAGTTCAAGAAAAAAGAAATGCCTATATATAGAAAAGGAAACAGAAAAACGGACGTTGTGAAAACAATATTTCTATTCAATATCAATGTGATTTCAGCATACAGTTCCCTGTGTCTGTGTATAACAACATTTCAGCACCACCTGCATATAATGATATTCCAGCGTAAGAGTTTGTCGATATCCGTGATAGGGTTGCGGCTTTCGATGAATCTATTGAACTAATTGTGTTAAAGTCGATGTAATCGCAATTATTTGATGAAAAATCCATAAGCTTATGTCATGTACGTTTACGTTCCCGTTATAATTTTGAAAAGCTGTATTCAGGACATAAGTATTACAATCGAAACATTGAAAATACAATACAATGGTTCATAATGCATTAGAGTTTTAAATATCTATGTGTTGTGTTACAATGTATATCAACGGAGATTACAATGACATTATTGAAAATATTACCTTTTTGAATAAAGATAAAACATAAAAGAATATAGAAAAGTAAATAATTTCGAAGTAATTTTAGCCCACGGTTTATACACTTTCCGTTCCTTTGTAGGACCATTTTAGCACAGCCTGCATATGAAGTTTATTCCTCCATTTGTTGATATTCCAGTGCATGCATTCCCTATGATGATTTATAATACAGGATTGCTGCTTACAATGCTTAAATCAAATCCAATTGTGTTAAAGTCGATGTAATATCTGAGAAGGTTTTCCGGAGACCACCAGGACAGGTTAACTGTGATGTGATATCTACATGTGGCCAGGGATATGTTTCAAACACGTTATGGTCCTACTTACTCAATCGAAACTAAACCAAATGGGACTCTTCATCGAATTTGTACTTAACATGAGCCAAAAAACGGATGACACTAGAGGAGAATCATCAGGTTACTTTTACCAAACACTAGAAATCTCCCATGTATTTAATTAGTTTATGGCTGCTGAATCTAGGTTTTTGTAGTGTATTTACCGGTTTGTCTTGTTGTCGCTTTTTGTTTTTTTTAGTTTCCCACGGCTTTGACAGTTTTGCTTCGACTTATAAATAACAAATCTTCCCTCAATACATTCTGCCTCTTCTTGCGCAACTAAAGCTTTTTAAATAAGATGGCTCTAAGCTAACTATTAAAAAAAAACTGTTTTCTTCGCCAATTTTTTTACATATAATATGAGAATGCCGACGTCGACATTTGTTAGAAACTGACGACTGTTTCAAAGTTTTTTTAAATCGTTGATAAGCTTCCTATTCTAATTTGCATATAAAAAAGGCTAAAAATGTCAAATCTTACTGGAACTTTTAAGCTAGAGAGTCTATTCAATCAAGTTTATATACTAAACATCTTCTTAACCAACTCAACATATGTCAATTCAATCAAATGATAATCAGTGATATATGTTACTGTTGGAGGCATTCTGATAAAATCTTGGTTTCCAACGGGTCAATTTCTTTTTTCAACACCTCTTTCGCCATTTTTTTTTTTGCCATTACTTTCTCACGTACATTTGTAGCATGAATAAAGCCTGTTTTGTTTTTATTATAACTCTACATATC